>NW_007257271.1:879-3011 GCF_000164805.1 Carlito syrichta | reverse complement strand
CCAAAAAAAAAAAAAAAAAAAAAAAAGTCCAACACAGAGACTGTATAAATTGTACCAGCACCTGTACCCCCCTTTCCACCCCAGACACTCAGTAAATGCCACCCCCTGGCCTCCCTAACTGATAACTATCACCATGCTTGGCTGAGGCAGGGTCCAAGGTTCCCAGAGGGCAAAAATGTCACCACCATCACCACCCCCCCATCGCCCCCATCACTAGACTGTCAGGGGTCCTTGGACACATTCAAACCCGCTGGGCTTCTGCCATTCAGAATCCTGACGCCCAGCTCTTAGACACAGAACACACTCAGGACTTCTGTGGCAGCAAAGGGCTCACATTCCATGTGCCAAAACAAAACAGAAAACATTAAAGGGCAACTTGTGAGCAGTGCATTCCCCAAAACTCAAAGTGAAGACCCATTTCCCCATGATCAGGATGGGAGTCCCCACACCCCACCCACTCGGCTTCCCGCTGGGCCACTTTCAGAGCGGCTCTGGAGGCACAGGACTAGCAGAAAACACTGTAGACGGGCTCTTGTTATGTTGCCCAGGCTGGTCTCAAACTTCTGGGTTCAAGAGATCCTCTCCCACCTCGGCTTCCCAAAGTGCTGGGACTATAGGCCTGAGCCACCCTGCTGGCCAAGACGGTTTTTCAAATGAGCCAAATACGAGATAAGAAAAGTGGAAAACCCAACTCCCTCCTTGTAGGTTTCCAGGCTACAGCATGTTTTAAACCAACTGCCCAGACAAGACATCTCACTTCCAATCCCAAGGAGAAGTATCCCACCCAAGAAGTACCCTGTGCAGGGAGACCCCACTGGCGACCCCCTCCCTGAACCGACAGAGGCCTCCTTCCCAAGGTCAGGTGGTCTTAGTCACTGTGTAAGGAAAAGGTGCCCAATTATTTAGCAGCGCCTGTTCACACGGGAAGCTACTCAGTCTTAGGGGTAGATTGTGCATACAGTAAAACACACAGACTTAAGCATTCGGAGTATCAGTCAGGACAGGGGTCCGGAGAGACAAGGCTTTTTAAAGAAACAATATTCTGGAACTGTTAATGACCACTTCCTTGGAAGAAAAGGAGAAAATTTAGGCACTGCGTGGGACCCCTATGGGAATCTCGCTACCCAATGGTGCTTTCACCCCAACACCTCAGTTTCCTGCTCGGAGCATTGGTTTATCACCGTGATGCTCCAACTTGTCTAACATTCTAAACCAGGAACGGATAAAAAGGTTGAACCGTTTAATTTCCAAGTTTCCTTTTTTTCATGAAAAGCTTAAGAAGGTAGAACTCGGCTCAAAACAAAGCCAATTTTATGTTTTTAAAGGACGTTGGCTTCAATAAGTAACATCTTACTGCTCTGCTTACAAACTAGCATTATGCATGCTAAAAAGTGAATTCTTAGGGCATCCGGGCACCTCCCAGGATACGGGGAGCTGAGCTTCTCCCTCCAGGCCCTCCAATGCTTGGAACAGTTTTATTACTGAAAAGTGAACAAATCCTTTTACAAGTCCATCAACACTGAGCATCTACTATTTTAACCCAAACAAAACGTAGGTGGAGCTTGAACTGGAAATATAAATAAGAACTGACATTTAAAAACAACGCCCCTTCCAGGAGGGAAGTTCTCCGGATTCAGGGCGCCCTCTCCCCTGAAGCCTCCTCCCCGCCTTCGATCCTAATCTGCAGGCAACCTGGCTCCGTTTTTCCGTTCCCAGGGTTGGGGTCGGTCTTTACCTCAATCGTTCATTTTTCTAAAAGTGATCCAAAGAACATGCCAGAAGTGTACATTCATGAAGGTGCTTCAAACTGTAAGATGAGCCCCTTGAAAGCGTAAAACACACACACACACACACAGAAAAACGAAGGATAACTGCCCCCCTAGTTCATACCCAGAAGAAAGTTTTAATTTAAGAGGAAAAGCCCACAACAGGTAGATTAGAATTTCAGCCTTTTTCCACTAGGAGAAGCCGGCTGGAGGCCACCGGGCGACAGCTCCGCCCTCCTCCCCAACAGGTTAGGAGGGGAAAGGCTGCGGCGCGGGGCCGGCCTCGGCGGTGCTCGGTCCCCGTTCGCCCCAGCTCCCGCGGGCAGCAGCCCCCACCGGGGCTCGCGCAGCCCCCGCCTCCCCGCC
>NW_007257271.1:0-304 GCF_000164805.1 Carlito syrichta | reverse complement strand
GCCAGGGCCACTCGGCAGCCCACGGGGCGAGACCCGGCCCGAGCAGCCCCGAAACGCCGCGCACGCCCGCGTCCCCACCGCGCGTGGCCGCTCCGGTTTTCTCCGGGGGAAGGCGAACCCCGGCTGAGCGGGCGGGGACGCCTCCTCCGAACCAGGGAAACCGGTTCCTGCAGGGACGGAGGCCGGGGCGGGCGGCAGCGGCCCCAGGGGCTCCCGGCCGGGTGAAGGCGAGGTCGCCCGGCGCCTTATTCCGCTTGTGGCTCGGGGCGGCCGCAGGCCGGGGAGGCCGGGCGCAGAGGAGACG
>NW_007257270.1:1970-3367 GCF_000164805.1 Carlito syrichta | reverse complement strand
CGAGACTCTCCGTGCTTACTCAGCAATGCAAACGGCACAGCCCTGGTAGTCCTTATTAGGTTTAAATGCCATAGGGAAAAACAACTTAGAATTCTCCCCATCCACACATAATGCTCTCCTGCTCGTGACTGTGGAGCACTTGTGTCACTCATGGCGGCACTATGTCTTGCAGATCTCTCTCCGTGAAACACGGAGGTTTCACGCTCCTACGCAAAGGCCCTCTATGGAAAGGAACGCAAATCAAGGGGAAAGAGTGAGAATGAGGTATTACAGCAGGCGGCAATGAAGAAGAATAGTCACAGCAAAGAGGTGACACTGCAGCACACATTGGGCACAGACTTAAGCCAGGAAGGGGCCGGGGACCCCAGGCCTAAGAAAGGCCACTCCTACCAGCAATCCACAGTTTAATTGCTTTCCCCTAACAGGAGAAGGTATAAAGAAAGAGCAATTCAGAATTTCCTCGGGTCACACATAATGCCTTCCCACAAGTAACTGTGAATGTCTCAGATCCCTCATTGTGCACAGGGGAGATGAGCATCCCCGAATGGGAGAGGGTGACAAGCCGCACGCCAAAGCAGTCACCCTGTAGAGCGTAAGATACACGAAAGGGAACAAGTGGGAAGGAGGAATTACAGCACGCACACTCAGTGCCAGAAACTCACAGTGCAGCACACTTCTCACACAGCACTTTCCAAGGGAGACGGACATTGAAAACAAGCACCACCAAGGCAGTCAGCTCTTTTCCGTCAATGCGTTTGGCAGAGCAATTGTGTATCCTCCCATACAAAAATTTGAAAAGGAGAAACATTTCAGAACGCACCCAGGGAATTCACCAAGTAATGCCTTCTTGCTCCACTGTGGGGTTCCCCTCGCCCCCTGGGTGACAGCGCAGAGCTGCACATGGGGCAAAGCGTGTCCTATGAGAGAACTCTTAAGTCAAACAGAGGCACTCTGTAGAGCCGAAATCCAAATGAGAAGAAAACTGCGAGACTCAGACTCATGTGTTGCAGCATGCATCAAGTGAGAATAACATAGATAGCCCATAAAGAGCGCTGCACATTTGAAAAGCTCCTTCCCCAGGAAGATGCACATGCACAACAAGCCTCACAGAGGCCGTCTACGCTTATTCAGCAAGGCCAACGCGAGAGTGACTGCATTTCCTAGCCTAGAGAAACGCCAACGCTTAAAACTCTTCAGGGCTCAAACAGAAGGGAAGCACTGCTTTTCTACAAGTGAGTGTGTAGCACTCATTTCACTCAGTCTGACACCATTGACATGCTCATTCCTAAATGGAAGTATCGACACAACATGCTCGGCTATGCTCATTCAAGCCGTACCTTGAGAATCGTGTATTGCACCGTACAGCACACAGGAATCAAACTACTGGAAAATACATC
>NW_007257270.1:0-1198 GCF_000164805.1 Carlito syrichta | reverse complement strand
AAAAGAGAAAACTTTTTCAGCATTCTCCGCTGAATGAAGCATGCTTGGCTACCCATGGCTGTGGAGATCTGGATCCAGTCAGTGCAGCAGCTGAAGTTGCACTCTGGTCACCAAATGCTCCCCGCCTAGTATAGTGTATATACAGGAGAGCTCTGAGAATCAGGGAGGAGAGCACGCACAAAGCCAGTGTATACAGACTGCCAGTGAAGTGCAGTGCAGGGCAGGCTACAATAGCGTGTCCCCAGGAAGACCCAGCTTCACCCCCAGTGTAACAGAGGCTCTCCGTGCTTACTCAGCAATGAAAACGGCACAGCCCTGGTAGTCCTTATTAGGTTTAAATGCCATAGGGAAAAACAACTTAGAATTCTCCCCATCCACACATAATTCTCTGCTGCTCGTGACTGTGGAGCACTTGTGTCACTCATGGCGGCACTATGTCTTGCAGATCTCTCTCCGTGAAACACGGAGGTTTCACGCTCGTACGCAACGGCCCTCTATGGAAAGGAACGCAAATCAAGGGGAAAGAGTGAGAATGAGGTATTACAGCAGGCGGCAATGAAGAAGAATAGTCACAGCAAAGAGGTGACACTGCAGCACACATTGGGCACAGAGTTAAGCCAGGAAGGTGCCCGTACTCCCCAGGCCTAAGAAAGGCCACTCCGAACAGCAATCCACAGTCTAATTGCTTTCCCCTAACAGGAGAAGGTATATAGAAAGAGCAATTGAGAATTACCCCGGGTCACACATAATGCCTTCCCACAAGTAACGGTGAATGTCTCAGATCCCTCATTGTGGCACAGGGGAGATGAGCATTCCCGAATGGGAGAGGTTGACAAGCCGCACGCCAAAGCAGTCACCCTGTAGAGCGTAGGATACACGAAAGGGAACAAGTGGGAAGCAGGAATTACAGCACGCACACTCAGTGCCAGAAACTCACAGTGCAGCACACCTCTCACACAGCACTTTCCAAGGGAGACGGACATTGAAAACAAGCACCACCAAGGCAGTCAGCTCTTTTCCGTCAATGCGTTTGGCAGAGCAATTGTGTATCCTTCCACACAAAAATTTGAAAAGGAGAAACATTTCAGAACGCACCCAGGGAATTCACCAAGTAATGCCTTCTTGCTCCACTGTGGGGTTCCCCTCGCCCCCTGGGTGACAGCGCAGAGCTGCACATGGGCAAAGCGTGTCCTATGAG
>NW_007257269.1:2852-4551 GCF_000164805.1 Carlito syrichta | reverse complement strand
CAGGATTACAGGCTGAGCCACCGAGCCCAGCTTCACAGATATGATTTTATACACATTTGCCTAATATTCCCTAATGGGATAAAATAAATAATTGTGAATCTCATTTTGTTTCATTTATTTAACATGTATTAAATACTTTACCATGTGCCAGGCCCACTGTGGAAGATTATATTTTTTTAGAAATGGCTACAACAGTATCTCCTGTACTTGTCACCACCCCATCCCATCTACAGTTAAAAGTCTAATCCCCTACCCTTGAATTTGGGTGGGCTTATGATTTGTCACTGAAGGTGGTAGAAGTGTGTGACTTACCCAGTCATAAAAGGTGATGTATTTTTCCCTTGGGAGCTGGTGTGCTTTATGCTGTAAAGAAGCCACAGGGAGAGACCACATGGGGAAGCCTTGTATCTACCTGAAAAGAGAAAGAGATGCTTAGCTAACCACCTGCTTGCTTCTACAGCTCCTGTCACTATCTAACTGCAATCACACAAGATGCCCCAAGCCAGAACCACTAAGTTAAGTCCTCCCCAATTCCTGACCCATTTCCTGAGAGAAAATAAATGATTGTTGTTGCTGTCTTAAACCATTAACTTTTGGTGTCATTTGTTATGTGATAATAGATAACTGAAATACCTGTCTTTAGAAGCTCAAGGTAAAACATCAACCATTTACTTTCATGGAGCTTCTATACTAAATCTTCCTCATCCTTGGCAAGTGAAGAACAACTATTTTCAGTGTTGCAGTTATGGGATAGCTGTTTGGACTTACTATCAACCCTAATTTGTAGATACAATTACCAAATAGATCACAGTCATTCATTTATCTATTTTAATATTTATTTGTAGAGGCAGGTTTTGGCTATGTTGCCTGGGCTGATCTCAAACTCCTGGCTCAATTGATCTTCCTGTCTTGGCTTCCAAAACTGCTGGGATTACAGTCATCGTGTCCTATTTGTGAATTTAATCAACCAATCATTTTCTCAACATAGATGGGACACTTTCTCTGACTCCCTGCATTAAAAATTCCTTCCACATGTTCCCAAGTACCCAGGCCCTGGATGCTAACTTTATCATACAGCATTAAACTGCTTGTCTTGTTCCTTCTCTCCCACTGACCAGTAGCAAATTCACTGTGATGTTCATCTTTGTATCCCTACCAACTAGGACTAGTGCCTGCAGTAGCACTAGTCAAATAAAGCAAATCCAAACAAACATGAAACCCCCACTTAACTGAAGGAAGGCTGCTGGTTCCTGGACATAGAAGTAATTTGTTCAGACAGTCGCTGTACTATAGGAGTTTACAGGTCAGCGCTGGACCCAGTCTGTCCACTGCAGTTAGTGAGCTGCCAGAATCGAGTCCTGTGGTCGGACCCAGGGACGACAGAGCAACGCACTGCCATGGGAGGTGGAAAGGGCCAAGGAAAAGGATTCACTCATCTACTCCACAAATATTTGTATCAATCATCGTAGCATATGCAGCACATGGCAAACGCTCAATATCCATGAAACACCAGGTGACGGGATGCAACAGCAAAGAAAACTGCGGTGGCACATGCACTGGTGGACCTCATTGTGTGGCGAAGATGACAGTAGACAGAATTATGTAAAATTATGCTAGATGTGGAGCAGGAAAATACAGACGGTTGAAATTCTCTAACGACGTGAGCTCCTTCGCGGAGGCAGTCGTGGGCGGGCTTTGA
>NW_007257269.1:0-849 GCF_000164805.1 Carlito syrichta | reverse complement strand
CAAGGGAGGACTCGTTGCTGTGGCCAGCTGTCAACTTGTTTGCAGCTCACTTCTCCAGGCCCTTTGGTCTGGAGGAGGTTTAGCTTTGTGCTCCTGTGGCAGTGGCTCTCCCTGCACTCTGTAGGACTCTTCCTAGTGGGTGACATCAGGGCAAGTGGCTACATGTGAATAGTACCAAGCTCTAAGCAGCCCTATGTAAGTTGGAGAGTTTCTCCTTTCCTACATTTTTTTACTTTTCATTTATAGAACTGGGAGGTTCATCTTTGATGAAGGCAAGTGGTCCAGTGGAGCATTTGCCCTCCTCTTTCTGTAGCACCTCTCTCAGTCAAGCAGTAGCGTGCTTGGTTCTAGGTATGGAGTGGTGAGCATGAAAGGGCCTGATTCTCATCCTTATGGAAATTGAGACATTACTAGAATAATTACCTGACTACATATTAAGTTGCTCTGAAGGAAAGGTGTATAGTACTCAGGGAATGAAAGATAGGATTGAATTTGTCCTGGTTAGGGAAGTCAGGAAAGGCTTCTTGGAGGAAGGAACTTTGGAGCTGAGGGCTGCAGAGAGAGTTGGTATATGATGGCAGGTAGAAGTAGAGCATACTCCAGGAACTGGCAGAGGCCAGGGCAGCTGGAACCCAGAGAAAGGTGAGAGGCCAGACCCTGTAGGATCTCTCACACCTTGGGAAGGACTTGGTTGGGTCTTCATCTCCAGATCTCTGGGAAGTCATCAGAGAGCTCACTGCTGGTGTTGATATGATTGAGTGTATAACTGACTGGACAGACAAAAATGGATGTAGAGAGTTCAGAGAGAGGAAGTGGTGGTTATCCAGGCCATTGGGGTGTTTGGTAGGG
>NW_007257268.1:0-8921 GCF_000164805.1 Carlito syrichta | reverse complement strand
TTTTTTGAGTTGTTGATGATTGCCATTCTGACTGGGGTTAGGTGATATCTCAGTGTGGTTTTGATTTGCATCTCCCTAATGATTAGTGAGGTTGAACATTTCTTCAAGTGTTTGTTGGCTGCTCGAATGTCTTCTTTTGTGAAGTGTCTGTTCATATCTTTTGCCCATTTTATAATGGGGTTGTTTGTTTTCTTCTTTTCAGTACGTTTCAGTTCCTTGTAGATCCAGGATGTTAAGCCTTTGTCAGACCTAGAGTTGGCAAATACTTTTTCCCAGTCTGTAGGCTGTCTCCCTGCTCTCTTGATGGTTTCTTTGGCTTTGCAGAAGCTTGTCAGTTTAATAAGGTCCCATTTGTCTATCTTCTCTCTTAAGTCCTGTGGGTTTCGGGTTTTGTACAGGAATTGGATGCCAGTTCCGATTTCCATGAGAGTATTTCCTTCCTTTTCTAAGGTTCTTATGGTTTGAGGTTTTACATTTAGGTCTCTGATCCATTTGGAGTTAACCTTTGTGCATGGGGATAGATAGGGGTCCTGTTTCAATCTTCTGCATGTGGTCAGCCATTTTCCCAGCACCATTTACTGAATAGGTTCTCCTCTCCCCATTGGTAGGTGGTGGGGGCTTTGTCGAAGATGAGTTGGTTGAGAAATTGAGGTTTTGCTTCTGGAATCTCAATTCTGTTCCATTGATCTATATGCCTGTTCCTGTACCAATACCAAGCTGTTTTGATGATTGTAGCTTTATAGTAAAGTTTGAAATCTGGTATTGTGATACCACCTGCTTTGTTTTTTTTGCTGAGGATTGTTCTGGCTATTCTTGGATGTTTGTGTTTCCATATGAATTCCTGTGTTGTTTTTTCTAGGTCTGAGAAGAATGTTGTTGGTAATTTAATGGGTATTGCATTGAATTTGTAGATTGCCTTAGGTAAGATGGACATCTTCACAATGTTGATTCTTCCGATCCATGAGCATGGGATATTTTTCCACTTGTTCATGTCGGCTTTGATTTCTTTGAGCAGTGTTTTGTAATTTTCATTGTAAAGGTCTTTCACGTCTCTGGCTAGGAAGATGCCAAGGTATTTCATTTTTTTTGTGGCTATTGTGAATGGAATTGTGTTTTTTATTTGGGTTTCTGTTTGTTTATTATTGGTGTAGAGAAATGCGATTGTCTTTTGTACATTTATTTTGTATCCTGAGACTTTGCCAAAGGCTTTTATCAATGTAAGGAGACCTTTGACAGATTCTCTTGGGTTTTCAAGGTACACCATCATGTCATCTGCATAGAGAGATAACTTGACTTCCTCTTTTCCTATTTGAATACCTCTGATTGCCTCCTCTTCTCTGATTGCTTTAGCCAGGACTTCCAATACTATGTTGAACAGGAGGGGAGAGAGTGGGCATCCTTGTCTAGTTCCAGTTTTCAGGGGAATTGGTTCCAATTTTTGTCCATTTAGGAGTATGCTGGCTGTGGGTTTCTTGTAGATGGCTTTTACTATTTTGAGGTATGTTCCCCGTATGCCTAGATGTTCAAGGGTTTTTATCAAGAAGGGGTGCTGGATTTTATCAAAAGCTTTTTCTGCATCTAGTGATATGATCATGTGGTTTTTGTTTTGACATCTGTTGATGTATTTAATTACATTTATGGTTTTACGAATATTGAACCAGCCTTGCATGCCAGGAATGAAGCCTACTTGATCATGATGGATGATTTTTGAGATGTATTGCTGAATCCGGTTTGCTAGGATCTTGTTGAGAATTTTTGCATCTATGTTCATCAAAGATATTGGCCTGTAGTTCTCTTTCTTTGTTGGATCTTTACCTGGCTTGGGTATCAATGTGATGTTGGCTTCGTAAAATGATTTGGGGAGAGTTCCATCTTTTTCAATCGCCTGGAATACCTTCAGTAGGATTGGTATCAGCTCCTCCTTAAATGTCTTGTAGAATTCTGCTGGAAAGCCATCTGGACCAGGGCTTTTTTTTGTAGGAAGTTTTCTTATTATGTGGTCGATTTCCTTGATTGTTATTGGTTTATTTAGGGTCTCAATTTCTTCTTGTTCCAGCCTAGGTAGGTTGTGTAATGTCAGAAAGTCTTCCATTTCCTTCTGGTTTTCAAGTTTGTTTCCATACAAGTGTACGTAGTAGTCTCTAATGATCTTTTGTATTTCTTCAGGGTCAGATGTGACTTCATCTTTTGTGTTTCTGATTATGCTTATTTGGTTTTTTTCTCGTTTTTTCTTGGTCAGTCTAGCTAGGGGACCAGCGATCTTGTTTACCCTTTCGAAGAACCAGCTTTTTGTTTCATTGATTTTTTGTATTATCTTTTTGTCTTCTATGTCCTGGATTTGGGCTTTTATTTTGGTGATCTGGATTCTTCTGCTGAAATTAGGGTTTTTGTGGTCTTGCTTTTCCAGCTTCTTTAGGTGGCTTGTTAGGTTGTCAATTTCTGTTCCTTCCATTTTCCTCATGTGTGTTTGTAGGGATATAAATTCCCCTCTTATTACAGCTTTTAAGGCATCCCAGAGATTTTGGTAAGATGTTTCTTTATTTTCATTTGTTTCCAGGTATCTTTTGATCTCTATTTTGATGTCATCATTGACCCAGGAGTTATTTAGCATCATGCTGTTTAGTGTCCATGTCTTTGTGGGTTTTGGGGGGACTTTGTTGGTGTCAATGTTTATTTTTATTCCACTGTGGTCCGAAAAGGTGCATGGCAGAATTTCAGTCCTTTTAAATTTGCTTATACTTGATTTGTGTCCAATTATGTGGTCGATCTTAGAATATGTTCCATGTGGTCATGAGTAGAATGTGTATTCTGTGGTCTTTGGATGGAGTGTTCTATAGGTATCAATTAAGTCCATTTGGTCCAGAGTCTCATTGAGGTTCCGGATCTCCTTGCTGATTTTTTGTCCTGATGATCTGTCTAAGGTTGTGAGTGGTGTATTAAAGTCCCCCGTTATTATGGTGTTAGAATCAATGTCTTTCTTTAGTTTTCCTAGAAGTTGCTTTATGAATGTTGGTGCGCCTGTGTTGGGTGATATATGTTTAGGATAGATATTTCTTGTTGATGGAGTGAACCTTTTATCATTATGTAGTGGCCCTCTGTATCTTTTTTAATTTTTGATAGCTTAAATGGTATTTTGTCTGAAATAGGATCGCGACTCGTCCCTTCTTTGTGTCCATTCGCCTGAAAATTTGTTCCCCATCCTCCTACTTTGAGTCTGTGTATGTCCTTTCTAGTGAGATGGGTCTCTTGAAGGCAGTATATTGTTGCCTGGTGATATTTTATCCATTTTGTCATTCTATGTCTTTTCAGTGGTGCATTTAGTGCATTCACATTCAGACTAATTATTGAAATGTGAGAGTTCATCCCTATCATGGAGTTCTTATTGAGTTGTTGTTCTTCCACTTGGTTTTTTCTTTTTTTCTTTTTTTTTTTGTCTTTCTTTTGGTTTTGGGGTTGGTTCGTGTATATTTTATTCTTTTCCCTGTACTCTTGTGAAGAACGTTGTTCTTTTTTCCTTCTCTTCTGTGTTTAGTACTTTCTTAAGTGTTTCATGTAGAGATGGTTTTGTGGCTGCATAAGTTCTTAGGGATTGGATATCTGGGAAAGATTTTAATTCTCCTCACTGATGAAGCTTAGCTTGGCTGGGTAGGTTATTCTTGGTTTAAATTGTTTATCTTTTAGGACTTTGAAGATAGGGCTCCAAGCTCTCGTAGTCTGCAGGGTTTCTGCAGATAAATCTGCTGCTATTCTGATTGGTCTTCCATGGTGGGTGATCTGGCCTTTTTCTCTTGCTGTCTTTAGGATTTTTTCTTTTGTGCCTACTTTATTTAGGTGAATTATTATGTGTCTAGGAGTTGGTCTTCTCATTTGTTGTCTTGCGGGGCTCTCTGAATCTCTTGTGTTTGAATTTTTGTATCACTGATTAGATAAGGGAAGTTTTCTTGAATGATCTCATGGAAAGTTTGTTCCAATGTGGTCTCTGTTTCTCTTTCTGCCTCAGGGAGTCCGATTATTCTTAGGTTAGGCCTCTTGAGGTAGTCACTCATCTCTTGAAGGTTTTGTTCTGTGTTTTTGAGTTTATTTTCTGTGTTTTTTAAGAGTTTGGGTTATTTCTATATTTTGGTCCTCAAGCTTTGAGCTTCTTTCTTCTGCTTGGGTAATTCTGCTTTCCATGCTTATCAATTTGTTATATATTTCATTCACAGTATCCTTTATTACTGTTATCTCAGATATCAGCTCCTTCCTACTTTCTTCTTGTGTCTCCTCAATTCTTTTTAATCTCTCCATTACTGTTTTGATATCTACATTTGCAGTTTGAGACCCTTCATTCCGGGGACTTTTCATTGTTTGCATTCCAAAGTCAGATTTCTCAGTGTCTGCTCTCCCAGGCGTCTGGGAGAGACCCATACTCTTTTGTTGGTTTTCTTCATTTCTGTAGATTTTCTCCCTTTACCCCTTTCCCTCCCCCTCTTCAATTCTGTTTTGAGGGAAGGTGGGGTTGCTTTTATTTCTCTTCTGCAATGACCTGTTCTTCCTTATGAGGGTCTTCTGGTTTTGTTCACTTTTCCCTCTGCTTTACAGTCTGTCTATTCAGCAGTTTGCAGTCTTGGTCCCTAGATTTAAAAAGGGGGCATATAGAAGAGGAAAATAATGGAGGAAGGGGGGGTCAATAGGGAGTTAGAAAGAGAGAAGCGCGAGAGGGAAAACAGATATACATACCATCTATCAGGTGAGAACGAGACACAGGGCTGGGAAGAGGTGAAGAAAGACACGTAAGAAAGAGTACTGATAGCTACATAGTACTAAAGAGTACTGAAGCAACACAGAGACAGGGCAATAAAATCGAGAAACAGTGTAAGTCAGAAGGTAAACAACAAACGTGATCTAAACCAACAGTTACAATGATAAAATCATAAGTCAAAATGAGCGAAAGAGAGAAGTGCGAGAGGGATAACAGATATACATACCAGCTATCAGGTGAAAAACAGTCACAGGATCGGGAAGAAGTGAAGAAAGACACGTAAGAAAGATTGCCTAAGGAGTACTGATAGCTACACAGACACAGGTCAATAAAATCGAGAGACAGTGTAGGTCAGAAGGTCAACAACAGACGTGATCTAAACTAACAGTTACAATGATAAAATCATAAGTCAAAATAAGCGAAAGGGAGAAGTGCAAGAGGGAAAACAGATATACATACCAACTATCAGGTGAGAGGAGACACAGGGCTGGGAAGAAGTGAAAAAAGACAGGTAAGAAAGATTCCCTGAAGAATACTGATAGCTATGCCGTCGCCATCTTGCCCCGTCTCCCTCATGAAATAATTTTACACAAACAATTCATGTGCAAATTTGAATATAATTACAAAAGGCAGTTTTGGAGTCACAGATACTCTTCTCCAGAGCAGTCACCCTCATTTTGTCTCAAGACATAGACTTTCTTGAATTTAAAGTTGTTTTCAAAGCCTGAAAAGTCCCAAAGAATCAGCTTCCACCTTTCTTAATCCCTCATTGTTTCCCCCCTTGCTTATTCTGATACAGCCATAATGGCCTCTTTGGTATTCCTCTGTCACTTGGAGCACAATCCCACTTCCTTTTCCCTCTACAGGGAACACTCTTCCTCCTGATATGGGTATGGTTCACATCCTCATATAATACAGGTCTCTATTCAAATGTTACATCATCAAAGAGAATGATATCGGTTTCCTCAATATCTTCTGTTTGACTGCTAAGCAAAATATTGATTATAACATCATCCCAATTCTGTTATCAATTTCTCAGTTAAAGTAAGTGATTCTAGATGCTGCAACAGAAATCTTAGTCAACTAATATTATACATTTTTTTCTTCTCATTTATGTAAAATTTAGTGATGCTTGGAAAGCTCTTCTGGCCATCTCTCCTACAGATGGTGACTCGTCCCATCTTGGATTTTCAGCTTTCAGCAAAAGGAAGGCAGAGAGTCCAGAAGATTGTATGGGATGTTTCTAAGGACCATCTCTGACAGTGCCTTACATCATTTCACCCATGTTTCTTTGACCAGGTCACAGTCACAGTGATAGAAGCTCACTGCTAGGAGCACAGAGAAATGTAGGCTTCCACATACCTAGTGAAAGGCAACTCTGGAGTGAACACCAAGAAGCATTGTCTCTGTCACAAGAGTTATTTCAGGATTAGAATCCTGCCTCTGCTCACTAGTTCAGACCTCTTTGGATCAGTTTCTTCATCTGTAACTTGGTATTAATGCTGCTTATCCACAGGTTGGACAGAATGTGGAACTATATAGTAAGCAGTCAATACATATTTTGCTCATTAATAAGTTGGGAAAAGAATATACATCTAAATGCTTGGGTTAAATAGCCATAATTATTATAATGTTTAAATATAATCAAAGTCACCTTAAACTATAGAATAAAATTGTATACCAAGAGGACAGTAGGATAAAATGGCATTAGTAAACATAAGCAATCCATCAACAATCATATGTCAGTGGAATTTGTTTCTTTTTTTTTAAGATGTGGGGTACAATTCAGGTGTACAATTACTTGTACACTTGTGTACAAGTGTACAGGTAAAGTTTGAGCCTCCTTTAGTCCCCACTTTACCTAATCAAACCAGGAATCTGTTTCTTTTCTATGCTATTTTCATGCATGATCCTTCTCCTCATCTACTCCCCCCAGCAAAGTGCTCCTCTTTCTGTGAAATTAGAAAACTATGAGGAAATCATTTGTGACATTTTCTAATCTTAGTTAACAGAGTTTTGTATTAGCAGAAGACACAAATTAGAAAATATATTAAGAGAAAATCTCTTTAAAAATCTCACAAGTTTTATAGTAGATAATTAAGAATTAATGAGTAGCCTATAAAATTTCCACAGGAATTAACTATACCAGAAAAATGCAGTAGATAAAATTAGGAATGTGAGTTCCTTGATTAATTACAAAGACGCCTTTTATTTAAAAAATCCTAAATGTGACAGAGTATAGTAGACAAGGAAACCATAAAGGAAGTTGAGAAGAAACCCACAGATACATGGGGAGGTCACCCCTGAAAGGAGTTTCCCATGAGCTAGGGGAGTGCTCAAGAAAGCATGTGCTGGCAGCTTCCAATGATCAAGACCCATCACCCAGGGTAAAACTGAATAGAGAATTTGGCAACTAGATGCCTATGGCTGTCCTTACCTAGAACATTCCTAGAACACTTCCACTAAAATGATGGAGACAAAAGCAGGCCACAGCACGAGAGGGATGAAAGCAAATGAGGTTGGGGCAATAACACAGGGAGTCTACTATTTAGATAATTTTTCAGGAAAGATAATGAGATAGTAAGAACTGCATCTTGACAGAGTGGCAAGATCAAGCAAAATTGTTTGTTTATTGTTTGTTGTGTGTTTGTTATTTAATTGTTTTAGAAGAGAGGGAATAAGCTTTGTAGAGAGACTGAGGAAAGGAGCAAATGGAGAGATAACAACTGGTTATTCAAAAGACAAGGGTCTAATACAGTGATGGGGTGGTGTTGTGAGATTCAGTCCAGTAAGCAGTGGAAAGACTGGCCCAGGAGTGGAGAAAGGAGGAAGAAATGGAGGAAATATGGATACATTGGGAGGTTATGCCAAAGAAAAGTGAATAAAGTTTCCAGGTGATCTTCTCACTTTCTCTGATCTCAAGATTCCTTTGCTGAGAAATGGTATGAAAAGGGGATAGGGGGGAAAGTGTAGTAAAGTGTGAAGCAAGTCTTTCACAAATGACAAAGGAATCAAAGGTGGTTTATAGGTTTTCTATTGATGCAATAAAAAATTACTATAAACTTAATAGCTCAAAACAATAGTTCAAAACAATACTATAAACTTAATAGCTCAAAACAATACTCATTTTTTCTCAGTTTTTGTGGGTTGGCAATCTGAGCATGTTACCTATAGCTCCTCTGCTCAGTGACTTGCACTTTTGGTAATGTGGGTATTATAAGGCTGCAGTTGAGGTGTTGATTTAGCTGTGCTGTCATCTGGAAGTTCATGTGGGGAAGAATCTGCTTCCAAGTTCATTTATGTTGTTGGCAGAATTTAGTTCCTGTAGCTGACTATAAATGACTGAGAATCCTGGCTTTTGATGGATGTTGGTTGGAACATACCCTCAGGTATTGCTATCACTTACCACATGGGTCTCCTCAAAAGGTCACTTACTTCATCAAGGCCACCATTGTTTGAGATGTAGCCTTCTTGACTTCAAAGTTATTAGCCTGCCCTGAAAGATCCAAAAAGATGAGGTCCCATCTGCCTTCATCCCTCACCATTCTCCCACCTTGCTTACTCTTTCCCAGCCATAATGGCCTCCTTGGTATTCCTCTGTCTCTAGCAGGAGAGTCTGCAGATCTGATATGTTAAGACAGATTCTTACATAATGTAACTCATCCACAGAGGTGACACCGCATCAACTTTGCTATATCTAAGCAAGCCACAGGTCCTGCTCACATTCAAGAGGAAGGCATTATATAAAGGAATAAAGGAGGTAGTATCACTAAGAGTCACCTAAGGGTATTTCTACCACAGATGCCTCTTCAGTATGGGTGTTAGAGTCAGAATCTAGTGCAGAGGCTAGAGCAAATGCTAGCATTTGGCGCCTTCTGCATCAGTCAAGACTGACAAATCTTTAACTTCCTCATATTTGCTTGCTTGTTGTTTTAGAGGTTAGAGGTTTTGCCATGCTGTTTTGCAATGCAATAAAAAGAGAGTCCAAGACAGTAATATTTATGCCCTGAAAGAGAAACTTTTTGTAGCTTAAAGGTTAAGAGAGTTGTGTTATTTGTGTTTCCTTGGCCCAGGTGTTCAAGCACCTGAGTGCTGAGTACCCAATTATGTTTGTGTACTGACAGAATTACTTATTTTGCTTAAATGTCTCAACAGCCATGCAGGCTGACTTAGGGTGAGT
>NW_007257267.1:1968-14287 GCF_000164805.1 Carlito syrichta | reverse complement strand
TGGAATGGAATGGAGAGGAATGGGATGAAATGGAATGGAATTGAGAGGAATAGGATGGACTGGAATTGATTGGAATAGAATGGAAAGTATTGGAATGGAATGGTGTTTTCATGCATAGGAATGCAATGGAATGGAGTGGAATGGAAAGGAATGGAGACGAATGGGATAGAATGCAATGGGGAGGAATGCAACGAAATGGAATTGAGAGGAATTGCACAGATTGGGAAGGAATGAAGTGGAATGAAATAGTGTGGAGTGGAGAGGAATGGCATGAAATGGAATGGAAAGGACTGAAAAGGAATGGAAAGAAATTAACTGGAATGGTGTGCCATGGGATGGAATGGAATGGAATGACATGAAACGATTGGAATGGAATGGAATGGAATGGAGAGGAAGGGAATTGAATAGAAAGGAATGGAATTGAATGGAATGTACTTGAAAGAAAATGGAGAGGAATGCAATGGAATGGAAAGGAATGGATTGGAGAGGAAAGGAGAGGAAAGGAATGCAGACGAATTCAGAGAAATGGAATGGAATGGAATGGATTGCAATGGAAAGGTGTGAAATGCAGAGGAACGGAATGGAATGGAATGGAATGGATAGGAAAGGCATAGAATGGGATGGAATGAAGTGGAATGGAATGGAGTGGACTGGAATGGAAAGGAATGGAATGGAATGGAAATGAATGGAATGGAATGCAATGGAAAGGATTGGAATGGAATAGAATGGAATTGAATGGAATGGAGAGGAATACAGTAGAATTGAATGGAACGGAATGGATTGGAGTGGAATGGAAAGGAATGGAATGGAGAGGAATGGAACGGATTAGAGAGGAATGAGATGAAATGGAATGGAGAGGAATGGAATGGGAAGGAATGGAGTGGAGAAGAATGAAATGGAATGGAATGGATGGAGTGGACACGAAAGGAATAGAAAGGAATGGAATGGAATGGAGAGACATGGAATTGAATGGAGAGGAATTGAAAGAAAATGAATGGAATGGTATGAATTGGAATAAAATGGTGTGCAATGGAATGTAATGGAATTGAATGGAATGGAGTGGACTCAATAGGAATAGAAAGGAATGGAATGAAATGTAGAGACATGGAATGGAATGGAGAGGAATTGAAAGAAATCGAATGGAATGGAATGAATTGGAATAGAATGGAGTGGATTGTATAGGAATGGAATAGAATGGAGAGGTATGGGATGGAATGGAAAGCAATGGAGAGGAATGGATTAGAATGGAAAAGAATGTAATGGAATGGAATGGAGTGGAATGGAAAGGAATAGAATGGAGAGGAAAGAAATTGCATGGAATGGATTGGAATGGAATGGAATGGAGGGTCATTGAATGAAATGGAATAGAATGGAATGGAATGGAATGGAATGAATAGAGTGGAGAGGAATGGAATGGAACAAAATGGAAGGGAATGGAATGGATTGGAATAGAATGGAATGGAATGAAATGGAAAGGATAGGAAAACAGAGGTATGGAATGAAATTGAATGGAATGGAATGGAATATAATAGAGAGGAAAGGAATGGAAAGGAATAGAATGGAGTGGAATGGAATGGAATGGAGAGAAATTGTGAGAAATGGAATGGAGAGGAAAGGAAAGGAATGGAATGGAATGGAGAGGAATGGAATGGAATGGAGAGGAATAGAATTGGAATGGAATGCATTCCAGTGGAATGCTGTGGAATGCAAAGGAATGGAAAGGAACGCAAAGGAATAGATGGGAATGGAGAGGAATGGGATGAAATGGAATGGAATGGAGAGGAATGGGATGGAATAGAATGAATTGGAATGGAATGGAGGGGTATGCAGAGGAATGCAATGGAATGGAGTGGAATGGAAAGGAATGGAGATGAATGGGATAGAATGGAATGGGGAGAATGGAATGGAATGGAACTGAGAGGAATTGCATAGAATTGCAAGGAATGATGTGGAATGGAATTGTGTGCAGTGGAATGGAATTAATTGGAATGGAAAGGATTGGAAAGGAATTGAAAGATATTGAAAGGAATCGAGTGCCATTGAATGGAATGGAAAGGAATGGACATTAAACGATTGGAAAGGAATGGAATGGAATGGAATGGAGAGGAAGGGAACTGAATACAGAGGAAAGGAAAGGAATGGAATGTAGCTGAAAGAAAATGGAGAGGAATGCAATGTAATGGAAAGGAATGGATTGGAGAGGAAAGGAGAGGAAAGGAATGCAGACGTATTGAAAGTAATGGAATGGAATAGATTGCAATGGAAAGGAGTAGAATGCAGAGGAACGGATTAGAATGGAATGGAATGGAGAAGAAGGGCATAGAATGGGATGGAATGAAGTGGAATGGAATGGAGTTGAGTGGAATGGAATGGAATGGAATGGAATGGATTGGAATGGAATGGAAAGGATTGGAATGGAATAGAATGGAATTGAATGGAAAGAAGAGGAATGCAATGGAATGGAATGAACGGAATGGAATGGAGTGGAATGGAAAGGAATGGAATGGAAAGGAGAGGAATGGAATGGAATGGAGAGGAATGGGATGGAATGAAATGGACAGGAATGGACTGGAATGGAATGGGAAGGAATGGAAGAGAATTGAATGGAATGGAACGGAGAGTAATGTAATTGAATGGAATGGGAAGGAGTTGAATGGAATGGAGTGGAATGGAAAGGAATGGAATGGAAAGGAGAGGAATGGAATGGAATGGAGAAGGAATGGGATGGAATAAATGGACAGGAATGGACTGGAATGGAATGGGAAGGAATGGAGAGAATTGAATGGAATGGAATGGAGAGTAATGTAATTGAATGGAATGGGAAGGAGTTGAATGGAATGGAGTGCATTGGAAAGGAATGGAATGGAATGGTAAGGAATCAAAAGGAATGGAATGGAATTGAATGTAAAGGAATAAAATGAGGAAGAATGGAATGGAATGGAGAAGAATGGAGTGGAGAAAAATGGAATAGAATTGAATGGATGGAGTGGACCAAAAGGAATGGAAAGGAAAGGAATGGAATGGAGAGGCATGGAATGTAATGGAGAGGATTTGAAAGAAAAGGAATGGAATGGGACGAATTGGAATAGAATGGTGTGGATTGTGAGGAATGAAATGCAATGGAGAAGTATGGGATGGAATATAATGGAATTCAGAGGAATGGAATAGAATGTAATCGAATGGAATGAATGGAGTGGAATGGAATGGAGATGAGAGGAGCTGAATGAATTGTAAAGGAATGAAAGGTAATGAAATGGACAGGAATGGACTGGAATGGAATGGAGAGGAATGGAATGTAATCAAACGGAATGGAATAGAGAGGAATGGGATAGAGAGGAATGGAATGGAAAGGATTAGAGAGTAACTGAATGAAATGGAGAAGAATGGAGAGTAATGGAATGGAAAGGAATGGAGAGGAATGGAATAGAATTGAGAGGAAAGGAATGCAATGGAATGGAATTGAATGGAGAGGTATGCAATGGAATGGAAATGAATTGAATGGAAAGGAGAAGAAAGGAATGGAGTGGAATGGAGATGATTGGAATGGAATGTAACAGAGTAGAATGGAGAGGTATGGAATGGAATGGAGAGTAATGGAATGGAAAGTAGATGAATGAAAAGGAGAGGAAAGGAAAAGAATGTAAGGAAGTGTAATGGAATGGAGGAAAGTGGAATGAAATGGAATGGAATGCAATGGAGTTTAATTGAATGGAGTGGATAGGAAAGGAATGGAATGGAACGGATTGGTTAGGAATGGAAAGGAATGAAATGGAATTGAATGCAACGGATGGAATGGAGAAGAACGGAAAGGATTGGAGAAAAAAGTAATGGAGAAAAATGGAATATAATGGAATTGAATGGAATGGAGTGGACTCGAAAGGAATGGAAAGGAATGGAATGAAATGGAAAGGCATGGATTGGAATGGAGAGGAATTGAAACAAAAAGAATGGAATGGAATGAATTGGAATAGAATGGAGTGGATTGTAAAAGAATGGAATGGAAGGGAGAGGTATGGGATGGAAAGGAAAGGAATGAAGAGGAATGGATTAGAATGGTAAGGAATGGAATGAAATGGAGGGGAATGGAATGGAGTGGAATGGAGAATAATGAAATGGAAAGGAGAGGAATGGAATGGAATGGAACGAAGGCGAAAGGAATGGAATGGAATGGAGGGGAGTCGAATGAAATGGAATGGAATGAATTGGAATGGCGAGGAATGGAATGGAATAGAATGGAGTGGAGAGGAATGGAATGGAGCAAAATGAAAGGGAATGGAATGAATTGGAATAGAATGAAATAGAAAGGAATGGAATGGAATGAAATGGAGAGGATAGGAAAGGAGAGGTATGGAAAGGAATGGAATGGAATATAATAGAGAGGAATGGAATGGAAAGGAATAGAATGAAGTGGGATGGAATGGAATGGAGAGGAATTGAGAGGAAAGGAATGGAATGGAATGGAGAGGAATAGAATGGAATGAAATGCATTGCAATGGAATGCTGTGGAATGCAAAGGAATGGAATGGAATGGAAAGTAAAGGGATGAAATGAAATGTAATGGAGAGGAATGGGATGGAATGGAATTGATTGGAATAGAATGGAAAGTATTGGAATGGATTGGAGTGGCATGCAGAGGAATTCAATGGAATGGAGTGGAGTGGAAAGGAATGGAGACGAATGGGATACAGTGGAATGTGGAGGAATGGAATGGCATGGAATTGAGAGGAATTGCATAGAATGGGATGGAAAACGTGGAATGGAATAGTGTGGAGTGGGATGGAATGGAATGGAAAGGATTGGAAAGGAATGGAAAGAAATTGAATGGAATGGAGTACCATAGAATGGAATGGAATGGAATGGACACGAAACGATTGGAATGGAATGGAATGGAATAGAATGAAGAGGAAGGGAATTGAATAGAGAGGAATGGAAAGGAATGGAATGTAGTTGAAAGAAAATGGAGAGGAATGCAACGGAATGGAAAGGAATGGATTGGAGAGGAAAGTAGAGGAAAGGAATGCAGACGAATTGAGAGAAATGGAATGGAATGGAATGCAATGGAATGGTGTAGAATGCAGAGGAACAGAATGGAATGGAATGGAGAGAAAAGGCAAAGAATGGAATGGAATGAAGTGGAATGTAATGGAGTGGAGTGGAATGGAATGGAATGGGATGGAATGGATTGGAATGGAATCGAAACGATTGGAATGGAACTGAATGGAATGGAGAGGAATTCAATAGAATGGAATGGAACGGAATGGAATGGAGTGAAATGGAAAAGAATGGAATGGAATGGAATGGAATGGAGTGGAATGGAATGGAATGGAGAGGAATGAGATGGAATGAAATGGGGAGGAATGGACTGGAATGGAATGGGAAGGAATGGTATTGAATGGAATGGAATGGAGAGGAAAGTAATTGAATGGAATGGAAAGGAGTTGAATGGAATGGAGTGAATTGGAAAGGAATGGAATAGAATGGAACGGAAAAGAATGGTAAGGAATCGAAAGGAATGGAATGGAATTGAATGTAAAGGAGTAAAAAGGAAAAGAATGGAATAGAATGGAGAAGAATGTAGTGGAGAAGAATGGAATGGAATGGAATGGATGGAGTGGACACGAAAGGAATGGAAAGGAATGGATGGATGGAGAGGCATGTAATGGAATGGAGAGGAATTGAAAGTAAAGAATGGAATGGGATTAATTGGAATAGAATGGTGTGGATTGTGAGGAATGGAATGCAATGGAGAGGTATGGGATGGAATGGAATGGAATTGAGAGGAATGGAATAGAATATAATCTAATGGAATGGGATTGAACGGAATGGTGATGAAAGGAGATGAATGGAGTGTAATGGAATGGACGGAAATTGAATGGAGAGGAATGGACTGGAATAGAATGGAGAGGAATGTAATAGAGAGGAATGGAATGTAATCAAACGGAATGGAATAGAGAGGAATGGGATAGAGAGGAATGGAATGGAAAAGAATAGATAGCAATGCAATGGAATGGAGAATTGAGAGTAATGGAATGGAGAGGAATGGAGAGGAATGAAATAGAATGGAGAGGAACGGAATGCAATGGAATGGAATTGAATAGAGAGGTATGGAATGGAATGGAATGAAAAGGAATTGAATGGTAAGGAGAAGAATGGAATGGAGTGGAAAGGAGTGGATTGGATTGGAATGTAATGGAGTAGAATGGAGAGGAATGAAATGGAATGGAGAGTGAGGAATGGAAAGTAGATGAATGGAATCGAATGTAATGGAAACGAAAGGAAAGGAATGGAATGAAGTGTAATGGAATAGAGCAAAGTCGAGAGAAATGGAATGGAATGCAATGGAGTTGAATTGAATGGAGTGGATTGAAAAGGAATGGAATGGAATGGAAAGGTTAGGAATGGAAAGGAATTGAATGCAAAGGATAGAATGGAGAAGAACGGAATGGATGGTGAAGAATGGAATGGAGAAGAATTGAATGCAATGGAATTGAATGGAATGGAGTGGACTCGAAAGGAATGGAAACGAATGGAATGAAATGGAGAGGCATGGAATGGAGAAGAATTGAAAGAAATCCAATGGAATGGAATGAATTGTAATAGAATGGAGTACATAGTAGAGGAATGGAATGGAATGGAATGGAGAGGTATGGGATGGAATGGAAAGGAATGGATTAGAATGGAAAGGAATGGAATGGAATGGAGTGGAATGGAATGGAATGGAGTGGAATGGAATGGAATGGAGTGGAATGGAATGGAATGGAATAGAATGGAGAGGAATGGAATTGCATGGACTGGATTGGAAAGGAATGGAATGGAATTGAATGAAGAGGAATGGAATGGAATGGAATTGAGTGGAATGGAATAGAATGGAGAATAACGAAATGAAAGGAGAGGAAGGGAATGGAATGGAGGCGAAAGGAAAGGAATGGAATGGAATGGAATATAGGGAAATCGAATGAAATGGAATGGAATGGAATGATTGGAGTGGTGAGGAATGGAATGGAATGGAATGGAGGGGAGAGGAATGGAATGGAACAAAACGGAAGGGAATGGAATGGAATGGAATAGAATGGAATGGATAGGAAAGTATTGGAATGTAATGGAGAGGATAGGAAAGGAGAGGTATGGAATGGAATGGAATATAATAGAGAGGAACGGAATAGAAAGGAATAGAATGGAGTGGAATGGAATGGAATGGAAAGAAATTGAGAGGAATGGAATGGAGAGGAAAGGAGAGGAATGGAATGGAATGGAGAGGAATGGAATGCGATGGTATTGAACGAAATGGAATGGAGAAGAATGGAATGAATTAAAATGAAATGGAGTGGAGTGGAATGGAATGTAGAAGAATGGAATGTAAATGAATTGAATGGAAAGGAAGGGAATGGAATGGAAAGGTTTGGAATGGAATAGAGTGGCATGCAGAGGAAGGGAATGGAATGGAGAGGGATGTGTAGAATGGAATAAGGAGGAATTTTATGGAATGGAATGGAATGGAGAGGAATGGCATAGAATGGGATAGAATGAAGTTGAATGAAATGGAGTAGATGGAATGGAACGGAATGGAATGGAATCCAATGGAGAGGATTAGAATGGAATGGAATGGAATGGAGAGGAATGGAATGGAAAGGAATGCAATGGAATTTAATGAAGTGCAGTGGAATGCAGAGGAATGAAATAGAATGCCGAGGAATGGGATGGAATGGAATTGAATGGAGAGAAATGGAATGGAATGGATTGAAAAGGGGAGGGGTAGAGAAGAATGGAAAGGAATGGAGGGAATGACACAGAATGCAATGGAATGAAGTGCAATGGAATGGAGTGGAGTGGAATGGTATTGAATGGAATGGAATGGAATGAAATGGAGTGGAATGGAATGCAATGGAAAGAAGGGAAATGAAAGGAATGGAATGGAAAGGAATGAAATGGAGAGGAATTGAACGGAATGGAGAGAAATGGAATGGAATGGAGAGGAATGCAATGGAATGAGAAGGAAGTAGAGGAAAGGAATACAGACGAATGGAGAGGAATGGAATGGAATGGCATGGATTGCAAGGGAATGGTGTAGCAATGAATGGGGATGGAATGGAATGGAATGGAGAGGAAAGGCATACAATGGGATGGAAAGAAGTGGAATTAAATGGAGCGGAGTGTAATGGAATGGAATGTAATGGAAAGGATTGGAATGGAATCGAATGGAATTGATTGTAATGGAGTATAATTGTATGTAATGGAAGACACGAAAGGAATGGAATGGAATAGAGAGGAATGGAATCGAATGGATTGCAGACGAATGAAAATGGAGAGGAATGCTATGGAATGAAAAGGAATAGAATGGAGCGGGAAGGAGAGGAAAAGAATGCAGACGAATGGAGAGGAATGGAATGGATTGCAATTGAATGGTGATGATGGCAGAGGAATGGAATGGAATGGAGAAGAATGGGATATAATTGAAAAAATTGAGAGGAATGGAAGAGAATGGAATGGAATGCAATGGAATGGAGTGGTATGGAATGGAATGGATTGGAATGAAGAGGAATGGATTGGAATGGAAAGGAGATGAATGGAGAGGAATGGAATGGAATGGAATGGATGGAATGGAGAGGAATTGAATTGAATTGAATCGAATCGAACAGAGAGGAAATGAATGCAGAGGAATGGAATGGAATGGAGCAGAATGGAATGGATAGGAGAGGAATTAAATGGAATGGAATGGATACGAAAGGAAAGGAATGGAATGGAGTGTAATGTAATTAGGGGAGTCGAATGAAATGGAATAGAATGCAATGGAGTGGATTGGAATGGTGAGGAATGGAATGGAATAGAATGGAGTGGAGAGGAATGGAATGGAACAAAATGGAAGGTAATGGAATAGAATGGAATAGACAGGAATGGATTGGAATGAAATGGAGAGGATTTGAAATGAGAGGTATGGAATTGAAAGGAATGGAATATAATAGAGAGGAATGGTATAGAGAGGAATGGAACGGAAAGGAATAGAAAGGAATGGAATGGAAAGGAATGGAGAGGAATGGAATGGAGAGGAATGGAATGGAATGGAGAGGAAGGGAATGGAATCAGAGGAATGGGATGGAATGGAATGTAGAACAATGGTATGGAATGGAATGAAATGCAGAGGAATGGAATTGAATAGAATGGAATGGAATGAAGTGGAGTGGAATGAAATGTAATGTATTGGAAAGGAATGGAATGGAATGAAACGGGATGGAATGGTAAGGAATGGAATGGACAGGAGAGGTATGGAATGGAATGGAATCGAATGTAATGGAAAGGAGTTGAATGGAATGGAATGGAAAGGAATGTAGTGGAAAGGAATGGACAGAAAAGCAAACGAATGGAATGGAATGGACCTGAATGGAGAGGAATAGAATGAATTGCAATGGAATGGTGTGGAATGCAGAAGAATGGAATGGAATGGAGAAGAATGGGATGGATTGATAGGGAATGGAGAGGAACGCAATAGAATGGAGTGGAATGGAATGGAATGAAAACGATAGGAATGGAGAGGAATGTAGAGCATTGGAATGGAGAAGTAAGAAGTGGAATGGGATGGAATGGAATGGAATTTAAAGGATTGGAATGGAGTCGAATGGCATGCAGGGGAATTGTATGGAATGGAGAGGTATGTGAGAATGGAATGGGGAGAACAGCAATGGAATGAGATTGAATGTAGAAGAATGGCATAGAATGGGACGGAATGAAGTGCAATGAAATGGAGTGGTGTGCAATGGAATGGAAAGGAATGGAGTGGAATGCAATGGAGAGGATTGGAAAGGAACGTAATTCAATGGAATGGAAGGAAATGGAATGGAGAGGGATGGAATGGAGTGAAATGGAATGGAATGGAATGGAACGAAATGGAATGGATTTGAATGAAATTGACTGGAAAAGAATGGAATGGAATAGAATGAAGATGAATGGAAATGGAAAGGAATGCAATGGAATGGAATGAAATAAAATGGAGAAGGGAGGAGAGGAAAGGAATGCAGAGGAATAGAGAGAAATGGAATGGATTGCAAAGCAATGATGTGGTAAGCAGAGGAATGAAGTGGAATGAAATCGAGTGGAGAGGAATGGCATAGAATGGAATGTGATGAACTGGAATGGATTGGAGTGGAGTGGAATGGAATGGAATTGGATGCAATAGAAAGGATTGGGATGGAATGGAAAGAATTGAATGAAATGTGGTGGAACGAAATGGAATGGACAAAAAGGAATGGATTGGAATGTAATGGAATGGAAGGGCATGGAATGAATTGGAATGGAATGGAGTGGAATGCAGAGGAATGGAATGGAATGCAGTAGAATGGAATGGAATTGAATGGAATGAAATGGAGATAATGGAATTGAATGGAATGAAATGAAGTGGAATTGAATGGATTGGATTGGAAAAGAATGGAATGGGATGGAATTCAATGTACAGGATTGGAATGGAGAAGAATGGTATGGAATGGAGAGGAATTGAATGGAGAATAATGGAATGGAATAGAATGGAGTGGATAGGAAAGGAATGGAATGGAATGCAATGTAATGGAGAGGAATGGAATCAAAATCAATGGAATGGACTGGAATGCAATGGAGTGGAATGGAATGGACTAGAATGCAATGGAGTGGAATAGAATGGAATGGAATGGAATGAAATGGATTGTAAGGGAGAGGATTGGAGAGGAATATAATGAATAGGAATGGAGAGAATTGGAATGGAATGAACAGGAAGAGAATGGAATGGAATGGAGTGGAGAGGAAAGTATTCGAGAGGAATGGAATGGAATGGAATGGAATGGCATAGAGAGGAAAGGGATTAGAGAGGAAAGGGATAGAGAGGAAATTAATGGAAAGGAATTGAAAGGAATGGAATGGAATGGAGAGGAATTGAGAGTAATGTAAAGGTGAAGAATGAAGAGGAATGGAATGGAAAGGAGAGGAAGGGAATGCAATGGAATGGACTGGAATAGAGATATATGGAATGGAATGGAATGGAAAAAAGAATGGAATGGAATGGAACAGAAAGGAATGGAATGGAGAGGAATGGAATGTAAGGGAAGGGAATAGAATGGAGATGAATGGAATGGAAAGCAGAAGAATGGAAAGGAATGAAGAGGAATGGAATGGAATGGAGAGGAATGATATGGAAAGGAATGAAAAGGAGAGGAATGGAATTGAACGGAATGGAATGGAATGGAATGGAATGAAGTGGAGTGGAATGAAATGGTATGGACTGGAATGGCATAGAACAGAATGGAATGGAATGGAATGGAATGGAGAGGTATCGAATGGAATGGAATGGAATGGAGAGGAATAAAATGGAATGGAATGCATTGCATGGGAATGCTGTGGAATGCAAAGGAATGGAATGGAATGGAGAGGAATGGAATGAAATGGAATGGAATGGAGAGGAATGGGATGGAATGGAATGTATTGGAATAGAATGGAAAGTATTTTAATGGAATGGATGGTCATGCAGAGGAATGCAATGAAATGGAGTGTAATGGAAAGGAATAGAGACGAATGGGATAGAATAGAATGTGGAAGAATGGAATGGAATGGAATTGAGAGGAATTGCATAGAATGGGATGGAATGAAGTGGAATGGAATAGTGTGGAGTGGAATGGAATTGAATGGAATGGAATGGAAAGGATTGGAAAGGAATGGAAAAAATTTAATAGAATGGAGTGCCTTGGAATGGAATGGACACAAAACGATTGGAATGGAATGGAATGGGATAGAATGGTGACGAATGGAATTGAATAGAAAGGATAGGAATGGAATGGAATGTAGTTGAAAGAAAATGGAGAGGAATGCAATAGAATGGAAAAAAATGGATTGGAGAGGAATGGAGAGGAAATTGATGCAGACAATTGAGAGAAATGGAATGGAATAGATTGCAATTGAATGGTGTGGAATGCAGAGGAACGGAATGGAATGGAATGGAGAGGAAAGGCATAGAATTGGATAGAATGAAGTGAAATGGAATGGAGTGGAATGGAATGGAATGGAATGGAAAGGATTGGAAAGTAATAGAATGGAATTGAGGGGAATGGAGAGGAATGCAATAGAATGGAATGGAAGGAAATGGAATGGAACTAAATGGAATGGAGTGGAATGGAAAGGAATGGAATGTAATGGAGAGGAATGAAATGGAATGGAGAGGAATGCGATGGAATGGAATGGAGAGGAATCGACTGGAATGGAATGGGAAAGAAAGGAATTGAATGGAATGGAATGGAGAAGCATGTAATTGAATGGTATGGAAAGGAGTTGAATGGAATGGAGTGAATTGGAAAGGAATGGAATGGAA
>NW_007257267.1:0-634 GCF_000164805.1 Carlito syrichta | reverse complement strand
GAGAGGAATGAAGAGGATTCGAATGCAGATGAAAGGAGAGGAATGCAATGGACTGGAAAGAATTGGAATGAAATAAAGTGACATGCAGAGGATTGGAATGGATTGGAGAGGAATGGGATAGAATGTAAATGGAAGGAATGGAATGGAAAGGGACAGAATAGAATGGGATGGAATGAAGTTGAATGAAATGGAGGGGAGTGGAACGGAATGGAATGCAATGGAGAGTATTGGAATGGAATGGAATGGAATGGAATGGAATGGAATGGAAGGGAATGGAATGGAAAGGAATGAAATGGAACGGAGTGGAATGAAATTGAATGGAAATGACAAGAAAGGAATGGAATGGAATGGGGAGGAATGGAATGGAAAGGAATGGAATGGAGAGGAATGGAATGAAAAGGAGAAGAATGGAATGGAATGGAATACAGAGGAATGGAATGGACTGGAATGGAATGGAGAGGAATGAAATTGAATGGAAAGGAATGGAGTTGAAAGGAATGGAGTGGATTGGAAAGGAATAGAATGAATGGAACGGAAAGGAAAGGAATGGAATGGAATTGAATGTAGTGGATTGCAATGGAGATGAAAAGAGAGGAATGGAATGGAAAGTAATTGAATGGAATAGAATGGAAAG
>NW_007257266.1:3638-4462 GCF_000164805.1 Carlito syrichta | reverse complement strand
ACTTAACCAGCTAACCAGTTGACTAGCAACCTGACTTAACTCGCTGACATCACTAGCTAGCCATTTAGCTCCCTAGCTAACTTAACTAGCTAGGTACCGATATTGCCAGTTGGCTATCCAGTTCTCTTATCTAACTGAATTAAGCAGTTATCCAGCTGGGTAACCAACTGGCAAAACTAGCTTGTTAATTAGCAAACCAGCGGCCTATCCAACTGACTTAATTAGCCAGCTAAATAGATAGACAGCTGACTTAAATAATTAGCTAACTAGCTTGCTACGTAGCTTGTCAGCTGACTTAAATATTTAGCTAACTAGCTAGCTACCAGCTAGAAAGCTGACTTAAATATTTAGTTGCCTAACTAGCTAGCTAAGTTAACCAGCTAGGTAACTATTTAGCTTAATCGTTATCTAACGTGCTAGCTAGGTGACTTAATTATCTGACTAAACTCGTTAGCTAATGAGCTACCTAGCTGACACAACCAACTGACTTAATTCGTTAGCTAACTAGTTAGCTTGCTGACTCACCCAGTAGACTTAACTCGTTAGCTAGCTAGCTAGTTAGCCTACTAAACCAGCTGACTCAAGCCGTTTGAAAACTAGCTAGCTTGCTGACTCAACCAGCTGACTTAAAACCTGTTAGTTACCTAGCTAACTACCTGACTCAACCTACTGACAACCCGTTAGCTCACTAGATAGATAGAAGTCCTGACCAGCTGACTAAATTAGAAATCTGACTTAACTAGCTGACTTAGCTAGCTGACTTAACTACTTAGCTAGCTTACATAACTGGTTGTCTTAACTAGTAGCTAGCTGACCTAACTACC
>NW_007257266.1:0-3019 GCF_000164805.1 Carlito syrichta | reverse complement strand
GGCCCACGAGTTATCACAGTTAATTAGTTGGCAGGCTGGTTTCCTGACCTAACTAGTCAGTCGACTATTTGGCTGACTAGTTGACTGACCTAACTATGCGGCTACCTAGTTAGCAAAGCTAGATTCTTAGCTGACAATTTGGCCGACTATTCGATTGATTGGTTAGCTGAAATAACTAGTTGGCCAGCTCATCAGCTGACCACTTAGCTGACATAACTAGTTGGCCAGCGAGTTAGCCGACTAGTCAGCTGAATTAACTATTCGGCCAGTGAGTGAGCCGACTGGTCAGCTGACTTAACTAGTAGGCTGGCATGTGAGCTCACTCTTCAGCTAACTTCGCTATTCAGCTGGCGAGTGAGCTGACTGGTCAGAAGACTTAACTAGTCCACCAGGAATTGAACTGACAGGTGAGCTGACTTAACTAGTCAGCCATCAAGTAAACTGATGTGTGAGCTGCCTTAACTACTCAGCCAGCTATCTAGCTGACCAGTGATCTGACTTAACAAGTGGGCTAGCGAGCAAGCCAACTAATTAGCTGACATGTTGGCCTGCAAGCGAGCTGACAAGTAATTGACCTGTTGGCTGATGAGCGAACTGACTAATTTGCTGACCAGATGGCAGGTGAGCAAGCCGACTAGTTAGCTGACATGATGGAAAGTGAGTGAGCCCACTAGTTATCTGATCAGCTGGTTGAGTGGCTAACCGATTAGTTAGCTAAGTAATTAGTTGATTTTCTATCTGACATAACTAGCTAGCTGACTAGCTAGCTGGCTATCTAGTTGACATAACTAGCTCACCAACAAGCTATCTAGCTGTCTAGCTAGCTGACTTAACTAGCTAGCTACCTGACAATCTAGCTGACTAGCTAGATGACTGAACTGGCTAGCTGAGTAGCATCCTGACTAGCTAGCGGACTTAACTAGCTAGCAGAATATTTAGCTGAATTGCTAGCTGACTTAACTAGCTAACTGGCTGGCTTGCTGACTTTACTAGCTGACTAGCCAGTTCGTTGGCTAGCTGGCTAGCCAGTTGACATAACTAGGTAGCTACCTGCTTGGTTAGATGGCTAGCCAACTGGCTTACCTAGCTAGCTACCTGGCTTGGTAGCTGGCTAGACAGCCAGCTAGATAGCTAGTGGACTGGCCAGCAGTCTAGCCAGCTTGCTTAAATAGCGAGGGGGTTGGCTGGACAGTCAGATAGCAAGCCAGCTTAGCTAGTCAGCCAACCTGCTCATCAGCTGGCTAGCAAACCTACTGAATGAGCTGGCCACTTACCTGACCAGCCGGCTAACCAGCCAGCTTAACTAGCCAGCAAACTAGATAGACAGCCGGCTAACCAGCTAACTTAACTAGCTGACAAGTAGATAGCCATCCGGCTACCAAGCTGGCTTAACTAGCTAGCCACCTAGCTAGCCAACCGGTTTGCCAGGTCATTTAACACTCTGACTTACCTAGCTAGCCAGCAGGGCAGTCAGCTGACTTAATTATCTAGCTAGCTACCTCGCAAGGTGACTAGCCTGCTGATTTACCTAGCTGACTTAACCAGCTAGCCAGCTGACTAGACAGCTGAATTAACTATGTAGCTAACTAGTTAGCCAGTTGGCTAGCCACTTGAATTATCTAGCTGACTTAACCAGCTACCCAGCTGGCTAGGCAGCTGACTCAACTACCTGATTTAACTAGTTAGCCAGGTGGCTAGCCAGCTTACTTAAATAGCTGATATCCTTAGCTAGCCAGGTGGCTAGTCAGTTGACTTAAATAGCTAGATACCTATGTATCCTGCCGGCTTGCCAGCTGAATTAACAACCTAGATACCTTGCTAACCAGCTGGCTAGCCAGCTGACATAACTAGCGAGCTACCCAGCTAGGCAGCTGGCTAGACAGCTGACTTAAGCTGATTAACTAGCTAAAAAGATCATTTAACTAGTTGACTTAACTAGATAGTTTCCTAAATAGCCAGCTGAAATTACCACCTGAAATAACTAGCTAGCTCCCTATCTATCTATCTATCTAGCTAGCTAGCTTACTTAAATAGCTGACATAACTAGCTACTCAGGTGACATAAATAGTCGAATTAACTAGCTAGCTACCTAGCTAGCCAGCTGACTTAACTAGCTAAAATATCTAGCTCGCCAGCTGTCTAGACATTTGAATTGACTGGCTGTTTGAGTAGCAAGCCAACAGGCTAGCCAACTGACAATGAGGTGACTAAACTAGCTAAGAAGCTGGTAAGCAGGGTGGCTTCACTACATGATAAACAAGCTAGGCAGTTGACCAGCCTGGTGACTAAATTAGCTGACTTTACTTATACAGCTGTCTAGCCAGCTGACTTAACTAGCTCTCTAGCTCTCTAACCACCTGGATAGCCAGCTGACTAAACTAGCTGACTTAATTAGCTAGCAATCTGACCAGCCAACTGACTTACCTAGGTCACTACCTAGCTATCCAGCTGGCTAGCCAGCTGAGTTAACTAGCTCTCTTAACTAGCTGACCATCTTTCTAACCAGTTGAATTAAGTAGCTTGCTACATAGCTAGCCAGCTGAATTAACTAGGTGACTTATCTAACTAGCCAGCTGGGAAGTCAGCTGAATTTACTAGTTTACTTAACCTTCTAGCCAACTGGCTAACCAGCTGACTCAACTACCTGGCTTAACTAGTTAGCCAGCTGGCTAACCAGATGACTTAACTAGCTCTCTATGTAGCTAGCTAGCTGGCTAGCCAGCTGACTTAACTAGCTGACTCAATTACCTAGCAAGCTGGATAGATAACTGAAATAACTAGCTTGCTAATAAGCTAACCAACTGGCTATCCAGCTGACTTAGCAAGCTGACATAAATAGCTGGGCTGCTTGCTAGTCAGCTGAATTATCTTGCTTGCTATATATTTAGTCAGCTGGAAAGCCAACTAAGTAAACTAGGTGACTTAATTAGCTAGCCAGCTGTCAAGCTAGCTGTGTTAATTAGCAAGCTAACTGGCTATCCAACTGGATAGCCAACTGACTTAACTCAGTGTCATAACT
>NW_007257265.1:2097-4234 GCF_000164805.1 Carlito syrichta | reverse complement strand
CCCACCGGTGTTGTGGTGCGCAATCCAGTGACTCTTGAAAGATGCAAAGAATTGTACAGAAGTTAGATAGCATGATATAGTTTTTTAGAAAGTAAATTAGAGAGAAGAGAGAGGAGATTCACCTCCCCGATGTAGGAGAGGAGGTCAAAATTAGGAAACATGGCTACAATCGCTCAGAGAGACGTGACCAGACTGTAGCTTCGCAAAGGAAGATTCACTGCTGTGTAAAGTTGAGTGTCTTTTAAACATTCCCTTTGAGAACAGCACCCCTGCTTCCCAGGTTCTGCCGGCTGCTTCTCCTCCTCCTCCTCCTCTTCCTTCCCTCTGGGGAGCCTGAGAGCGATCGGGTTCCACACGGGAGATTCTTCTGGGACTCTGCTCTCCACAGATTCTTTCCTCGAGTCATTCTTCCACCCGGCTAGCCCTGCTTCCTCCGCCCTAGCTGGGCATCGACGAGACGAGAGAAGATCAGGCCATGTCACTGGTCCCCGGGGCCCATGTGGGACTTTCTATGGGGACCTGAAGTCACGTATTCTGGTCCTGCCCTTTGGCTTCCTGGCCATCACCTGATGACCCCAAAAAGGGACTTTCATCCCAGAATGTAAAATAGACCAAATAAATAGGGGTGGAGGCAGAGGGGGCAGAGAAAATGAAGAAACCAAATTTGCACGTGAAGCCCTCCCCTCCCTCCTCCTATGACTGATCTGGTGTTTCCTGTTCTTCCTCCAGCATCCCAGAGTTTGATCCTGTTTCCCCACCCACCTCCCTCCTCTCCCTGCCCCCACCCAAGTCACCACGTACTGGGCATAAAACGTCCCCTGGCTACCTCTCAGTCTGCTCGGCTGTGTGCTTCTTGGAGGCCCACTTTGTCCTATTCATATCTGGATCCAGCATGCCCTTGTTTGGAAACAGAAGCCAATATTTTTATTTTTATTTTTTATTTATTTATTTATTTATTTTTGAGTTGGAGTCTCACTCTGTCGCCCAGACTGGAGTGCGGTGGCCGCTCCAGGCCACCGCAGCCTCGCCTGCTGGGCTCCGGCGATCCTTCCACCTCAGACTTCCAAGTAGCCGGAACTACAGGCACACGCTACCACACTCAGCTAATTTTTTTTTTGATTTATTGTAGAGATGAGGTCTCACCATTTGCCCAGGCGGGTCTCGAATCCGAGGGCTCAGGCGATCCACTCACCTCAGCCTCCCAAGGTGCGGGATTACAAGCTGAGCCACCGAGCCCATCTATAGAAGCCAATGTTTATGCCTCGTGTTAAACAACAATGATATGAAAAGCAAAATAATATGTAATATTGATATTAAAGTGACGCTGATGGTTCCTAGTCTTTGATGAGTATGACTGTCCCAAACCATGTCCCATCTAGAGGTACCTAGCCCATCACAGACCTCGGCACAACTATTGGGGGACCCACCCAGACTGGTCTTGTGTTAGAGAACATAAATCTGTGTGGAGGATGCAGGGGACAGCGAGGACCCCTTCCATCTCTACCCCAGAGTCCAGGAATTGTCAGTGTCCCCCTACGAGAGCCCTAGGACAGTGCTGTGAAAATCAAGGGGTGGTCATTTTATGCCTCAGTCTAGAGGCAGGCCAACCATGGGGGCTTTTCTAGGAAGAAATTCCACAACTGAAGTGCACTTTTCAATGCTGACCCCATTACCCTGCTGTTGTCGGCAGGTCTTGCGCTCTCAGTAACTATAGCCCAGAAGAAACCACTTTAAAGTGTTGACCCATGTCCCCCTGGTTCCTCAGGGAGATAAGGCCTCCCCTTCCAAGGCAGAAACAAAAGAGCCCAGGCTTGGATGTCAGAGCAGGGAGAGGTGGAAGTCAAGCCGAGCAAAATCAAACAAGAAGACACTGGAAGTTCCTAGAAAACACATATTTTTCTTTTCAGTTATTATGACAGATATAGGAAGATCGACAGAAAATAAAAGTGTCTACATTTTAAATTTCAATAATTTTTAATGAACATAGCATTTTATTTTTACAGCTCAAACTTAATGTAGAAAAAGATCTTTATATCAGAGAGTGTACGGGGCACCCTTTACACAAGTAACTCCATCTCAGAAAAAGACTTTATCTTATTTCCTAAAAGACCTCATGCCAACAGGGAACCGGTTGTTT
>NW_007257265.1:0-1505 GCF_000164805.1 Carlito syrichta | reverse complement strand
CCTCACCACCACCTCTACCTCATGGGCTCAGGTGACCCTTCCGCCTCGGCACCTCAGCCTCCCAAGTATCTGGGACTACAGGCATGTACCACCCCATGCCTGAATATTTATTTATTTTATTTTTTGTAAAGACAAGGTTTTGCTATCGAAAGGGTGTAAGTCGAAGTCAATATAGCCAAAAAACTTGAATCCTTCCTAGGAAAAGGAGCAAAGCATTGCAGGAGGGTGTTGCAGCCAGAACCCGGATGCAGTATTACAAAGGCTACTCACACCGGGTGCAGTGGCTTACACCTGTAATTACTCCCAGTACTTTGGGAGGTGGAGGTGAGAGGATTGCGTGATTCCATTGGTTCGAGACCAGCCTTGGTAACTCAGCGAGACCTCGTCACTACTGTAAGTTTTTTTAAAAATTAGCTGGGTATGGTGGCGCATGCCTGTGGTTCCAGCTACCTGGAAGGCTTAGATACAAGGATGGCCTGAGCACAGCATGTTGAGGAGGTGGTGGCCATGAGTGTGCCACTATACCTCATCCGCCCTGGGTAACAGAGTGAGACTCCTATAAAAATAAAAATAGAAAATAAAAGACCGCTTACTTGTTCAGAGACACAGATAGAAAGTGACGACCAGTTTTGTGAAGGCTGGCAGTACATCATATTGCCTTCTTCAGATAGTACTGAATACGAATGTGTAAGCTGTCTGATGAAAAATTTTAGACGTTTGTGCAGGGAGTGGAGTTGGAGACACTTTAATTAAATGCATGCAAAGATAAAAGACATGTAAGGTACGGGGAGCAGTGAAGAAATGATTCCCCAAAGAGTCCTTTTTGATTAGCTGAGACTGACTTAGCCCAGCTTTGAGGAGCACCCAGGTTCACACACCTTTCATGACTGGGGAGCCATTGCCTGCAACCACCACGAATAAATTAACAATTAAATTCCATTCTTGATATTTTTCCCATTTGAAATGTGACTCGCAAAACTTTATAAATATAAAAGGGTGATCAGAGTTCAATAGCAGTGAGTCATTTCACAGAGAAGCTTGCTTGCCTCTGTACTCGCAAATGTCAGCCTCATGAGGGGCAGAAGAAGAGCAAATGAAAAGATTTGAATCAGCTGCAACAGGCACACTTATTCCCAGAGTAGAATTCATTGAAGAAAAGTGCCCGATCGCGACACTTGCTTCATTATAATAATAAGTTTGTGAGCGCCTGAGCCTGCGGGTTCGAGACCCGCCTAGGCAGAAGACCTCATCTCTACGATACATCCAAAAATCAGCCAGGTGTGGTAGTGCATGCCTGTAACTCCAACTACTTGGAAGGCTGAGGCGGAAGGGTTGCCAGAGCCCAGCAGTTAGAGGCTGCGGTGGCCGGGAGCGGCCACTGCACTCCAGTCTGGGTGACAGAGTGAGACTCCAACTCAAAAAGAAAAGTGTTGGTGACCACACATTCTTCGACTCTCATGTATTATACGTTGACATGAGACCAAACAGATCGTCAGACAAGGTTT
>NW_007257264.1:1597-3658 GCF_000164805.1 Carlito syrichta | reverse complement strand
CGTCAATTCAATGCAGTGAACCCTTTATTCAAAAATAAGAAAGAAGGCCTCAATCTGCTTAAAAGTGAATTTATTATTTTCTGATCTTCTATTACTCCTTTTTATTCAGGTATATCCCCAAACTTTTTTTTTTTTTGAGTTGGAGTCTCACTCTGTTGCCCAGGCTGGAGTGCAATGAGATGCTCATGGTCACTGTAGCCTCTACCTGCTGGGCTTAGGAAATCCTTCTGCCTCAGCCTTTCAAGTAGCTTAAACTATAGATGCACACCACCACACCCTGCTAATTTTTTGATTTATTGTAGAGATAAGGTCTCACCAAGTTGTTCAGTCTGGTTTTGAACCCCCAGGCTCAGGCAATCCTCTCACCTCGGCATCCCAAAATGCTGGGATTAGAGGTTGAGCCTCTGCACCAGGCTTTTAATAGTAGCTGTATGACAAATGTGTGGGAAAACAAAGATGGATTAGATATTGTGCCTGCCCTCAAGGGGGTGAAATAGGTGAATGAGGGGATTGAGTGTGGATTGTGCTGTGACAGAAGTGTCTGTAGGGACAGTGTAAATACCAAAGGAAGAAAGAGTGATGTCTCTCTTGACATTAACAGATTTTACTAAGAAGATGATGCTGGATGCCAGTTTTGAGAAGAAATAAAGATTTTGAGTGGTCAAGCTTAAAGTTAAATTCCCAGAAATTCACCCTTTGTGATGAAAATGCCCTATTGTTGGTCTTGTGTACCATAGGATTCATTAAATGATACTTTCTTTAAACCACTTTTTTTTCCAGATCAGTACTTTTACTTGAGTAATTTATCCTTTTAGTCTGAGCATAAGTACTTTAGATTTTTTTACTCCAGTCTGTTAATTGTGGCAAGGGCCCCTTAGGCACCGAGTAGGCACTGTGACCCTTAGACAGAAGAGTTCTGAGGCACATAGCTTCCCTACTTTTGTACTTTGTTTTCCTAATGTATGCTTTGGCATAGAATGTGAATTTTGTTTCAATTTTTTAAAATATTACTCTCAAGAAAACATTGTGAAATACTTGAAAATGGGCAAAGAAAAACAATATATTACTGGATGTCTGTACACACTCTTCCAGACTATTCACAGCTTTCATTGTCTTTGAATTTTTTCAGTTCTGTAAGCTGTTACATGGCAAGGCACAGGATTATAGACAAGTAAATGGAAGGGCACTTGATGCCACTCCTTTTCCCAGTGAAAATGTCAATTTTGCAACTATTTTAATATTTATTTTTGCTTTTTTAAAGGACTTGAATACTTATGGTGCTTTGAATTCTCCTTTGAATCAGCTGTAATATTTTAGGGTTTTTTTTTTTTTTTGAGTTGGAGTCTCACTCTGTCGCCCAGACTGGAGTGCAGTGGCCGCTCCCGGCCACCGCAGCCTCAACCTGCTGGTATCCGGTGATCCTTCCACCTCAGCCTTCCAAGTAGCTGGAATTACAATCATGCGCTACCATGCCCGGCTGATTTTTTGATTTATTGTAGAGATGAGGTCTCGCCTGCCCAGGCGGGTCTCGAATCCGTGGACTCAGGCAATCTACTCACCTCTGCCTCCCAAAGGCGCGGGATTACAGGTGGGACCACCGAGTCCAGCTTCTTAGTTGTTTTTTCATTAACTACTGAGTTAAATAAAATCTCTTATATGTGTTCATTTTATATTTGTATGAAAGTCTAGTTTTGTTTTTGTTGTTTTTTGCTTTTTTTGAGTTGTTGTCTCTCTCTGTTGCTCAGACTGGTGTGCAGTGGCAAACTCATGGCCACTCCAGCATTGACCTCTGGGTTCTGGTGATCCTTCTGCCTCAGTCTTCCATGTAACTGGAACTACAGGCACATGCTACCATGCCCGGCTATTTTTTTCTTATTTATTGTAGAGACAAGGTCATGCCAAGTAGGCTGGACTGGTCTTGAAGCCGTGGGCTCAGGCAATTCATTCCCCCCAGCCTGGGATTGCAGGCTGAGCCACCAAGCCCATCCTGAAAGTCTAGTTTTAGCTATTTTTGAAAATATAAGATTCCTTTAGTCCTAATAGATGCAAGACACATTGTGC
>NW_007257264.1:0-1060 GCF_000164805.1 Carlito syrichta | reverse complement strand
TAGAGTAAAGCTATAGATATTTGCAAGCTACAGTAATGGCATATATTTTACCTTCTGCTATATATAAATGCTCAGGTATATATGATAATTACTCCCAAAATCAAAACAAGTAACTTTTCAAGAAGGCTAATGTATAAGCTTGTTAAGGGAATGTCAACATTCTAAAAAAACATACATGGGTTTCTAGGAATCTTGTATTTGTTTTTTTCAAAGTGTATCACTTTGTTGGTAAGTTATCTCCATTTCTAGAGTGCCTTGAAGGAAAGTTCAAAAATCAATGGATCCTCTAACCACCTAAAAACCGTATTATGCACACAGTATTTTAAAATGATTAAGCCTTATTTAATATTTTTGTCTACTAGGCACAAGTCAATTCTAAGAAATTTTAGGGCATATTGGCTTAAAGAACCCAATACATGGATTATATTGTGCCTCTGGTGACTAAGTATAAGAAAATTTGGACTCAGTCAATATCAAATTTACTTTTAGCCTGATTAAGAGTTTCCTACTGTGTGCAGGAAAGGATGATGTGCGTTGACGATTTGCTAACTTAGAAGGTTTTATGCATAATTAAATATATGAGGTGAATAGTGAACAGTCATTTTGTTCTTTAGAAGGTGTTCTGATTTTAAATTTTAAAAATGTGTTCAGTTAAAGTAAGCCTGGAATTTTAGACAGAAGCATGTCAGATAATAGCTGATGATATTTTATAACATCCCTTTCTTTTAGGAATATGACCTACTATTTTAGGATTAAAATCTTAACTTTTAGAGATTATATATAGGAAACTGACATGTCATAATGAAAAATGAGTTAGTGAATAAATAATTGTGGGAAAAAGATTCATTTTAGAAATCCCTTACAAGCAATGCTTTTTCAGTATTATAGAAGAAAAATAGTAATTAGGGAGAAAAATAACAAGCTTATCTGCAGAAACTGTATGTCCAAACTCATACACCATAAGACTTCCAGAAGTGCCTTAAAATGTATTTCCTGAAGTCTGTAATTTATTATATGGGGGTGCCAAAAAATGTGTACACATTTGAGAGAAGTTATCTAT
>NW_007257263.1:2562-3249 GCF_000164805.1 Carlito syrichta | reverse complement strand
AAATTCACCCTTTGTGATGAAAATGCCCTATTGTTGGTCTTGTGTACCATAGGATTCATTAAATGATACTTTCTTTAAACCACTTTTTTTTCCAGATCAGTACTTTTACTTGAGTAATTTATCCTTTTAGTCTGAGCATAAGTACTTTAGATTTTTTTACTCCAGTCTGTTAATTGTGGCAAGGGCCCCTTAGGCACCGAGTAGGCACTGTGACCCTTAGACAGAAGAGTTCTGAGGCACATAGCTTCCCTACTTTTGTACTTTGTTTTCCTAATGTATGCTTTGGCATAGAATGTGAATTTTGTTTCAATTTTTTAAAATATTACTCTCAAGAAAACATTGTGAAATACTTGAAAATGGGCAAAGAAAAACAATATATTACTGGATGTCTGTACACACTCTTCCAGACTATTCACAGCTTTCATTGTCTTTGAATTTTTTCAGTTCTGTAAGCTGTTACATGGCAAGGCACAGGATTATAGACAAGTAAATGGAAGGGCACTTGATGCCACTCCTTTTCCCAGTGAAAATGTCAATTTTGCAACTATTTTAATATTTATTTTTGCTTTTTTAAAGGACTTGAATACTTATGGTGCTTTGAATTCTCCTTTTGAATCAGCTGTAATATTTTTAGGGTTTTTTTTTTTTTTTTTTGAGTTGGAGTCTCACTCTGTCGCCCAGAACTGG
>NW_007257263.1:0-958 GCF_000164805.1 Carlito syrichta | reverse complement strand
TATACAAAAATGTGATGGAGCAGTGTGAAAAGTGTGTCCTGGACTTAATTCATAGCAGCTAGGAAATTAAACTATCCAGGAAAGTGGAAGAGAACAGTGGCCAACACAGACCCTAGAAAAGGTAGCCTGATGACAGATTGTAAAGATCTTTTAATTGGAAAATTTCATATTTATTCTCTATGTGATGCAGAGCCATGGAAGAGGCGACGTGTTCAAATTTGAGTTTTCATGAATCAAGCAAAGGATGGATTATGTGATGAAATACTATAGCAAAAAAATTAGACAGTAGAGCTTAATCAGTTGAGTTAATGGAACACTATTTGGTCTTGGCTAGTGGCATTGGGAATACAGCAGAGAGGGATAGCATAAACCATTAGAGTAAAAGCTATAGATATTTGCAAGCTACAGTAATGGCATATATTTTACCTTCTGCTATATATAAATGCTCAGGTATATATGATAATTACTCCCAAAATCAAAACAAGTAACTTTTCAAGAAGGCTAATGTATAAGCTTGTTAAGGGAATGTCAATATTCTAAAAAAACATACATGGGTTTCTAGGAATCTTGTATTTGTTTTTTTCAAAGTGTATCACTTTGTTGGTAAGTTATCTCCATTTCTAGAGTGCCTTGAAGGAAAGTTCAAAAATCAATGGATCCTCTAACCACCTAAAAACCGTATTATGCACACAGTATTTTAAAATGATTAAGCCTTATTTAATATTTTTGTCTACTAGGCACAAGTCAATTCTAAGAAATTTTAGGACATATTGGCTTAAAGAACCCAATACATGGATTATATTGTGCCTCTGGTGACTAAGTATAAGAAAATTTGGACTCAGTCAATATCAAATTTACTTTTAGCCTAATTAAGAGTTTCCTACTGTGTGCAGGAAAGGATGATGTGCGTTGACGATTTGCTAACTTAGAAGGTTTTATGCATAATTAAATATATGAG
>NW_007257262.1:6818-8134 GCF_000164805.1 Carlito syrichta | reverse complement strand
ATTCTACAAATTCAATGCAATACCTACTAAATTACCAGCAACATTCTTCTCAGACCTAGAAAAAACAACACAGTAATTCATATGGAAACACAAACGTCCAAGAATAGCCAGAACAATCCTCAGCAAAAAGAAAAATAAAGCAGGTGGTATCACATTACAAGACTTCAAACCTTACTATAAAACTACAATCATCAAAACAGCTTGGTATTGGTACAGGAATAGGCAAATAGATCAATGGAATAGAATTGAGATCCCAGAAGCAAAACCTCAATTTCTCAAACAACTCATCTTCAACAAAGCCCCCACCACCTACCACTGGGGAGAGGAGAACCTATTCAGTAAATAGTGCTGGAAAACTGGCTGACCACATGCAGAAGTTTGAAACAGGAACCCTATATATCCCCATGCACAAAGGTTAACTCCAAATGGATCAGAGACCTAAATGTAAAACCTCAAACCATAAGAAGCTTAGAAAAGGAAGCAAATACCCTCATGGAAATCGGAACTGGCATCCAATTGCTGAACAAAACCTGAAAACCACAGGTCATAAGAGCGAAGATAGACAACTGGGATCTTATTAAACTGACAAGCTTCTGCAAAGCCAAAGAAACCATCAAGAGAGCAGGGTGACAACCTACAGACTGGGAAAAATTATTTGCCAACTCTAGGTCTGACAAAGGCTTAACATCCTGGATCTACAAGGAACTGAAACGTACTGAAAAGAAAAAAAACAAACAACCCTATTATAAAATGGGCAAAAGAAATGAACAGACACTTCACAAAAGAAGACATCCGCACAGACAACAAACACGTGAAGAAATGCGCAACCTCACTAATCATCAGGGAGATGCAAATCAAAACCACACTGAGATACCACCGAACTCCAGTCAGAATGGCAATTATCAACAACTCAAAAAATAACAGCTGTTGGAGAGGGTGTGGTGAAAAGGGAACACTTCTACACTGTTGGTGGGAGTGTAAACTAGTGCAACCTCTGTGGAAAGCAGTGTGGTGATTCCTAAAAGCTCTAAAAATTGACCTTCCATATGATCCCACAATCCCCCTACTGGGAATATACACTGAAGAACTCAAATCACTCTGTAAAAAAGATACCTGCACACGTATGTTTATCGCAGCGTTGTTCACAATAGCAAGAACCTGGAAACAAACATGCTGCCCTTCAAAAGAGGACAGGATTAAAAAATGTGGTACATATACACGATGGAATACTATGCAGCCATCAAAAAGAACAAAATCATGAATTTTACAGCAACCTGGATGGAACTTAGAGTCTATAATACTGAGTGACCTCTCAC
>NW_007257262.1:0-6069 GCF_000164805.1 Carlito syrichta | reverse complement strand
GAGAAAGTATTTAGGGTTAGATCCAGAAAACCTCATAACACAGGGTCTTCTAAAAGTTAATTCTGTACCCAAAAGTTGCCCATATGTTGCAAGAAAGTTACAAAAGCTGGAGAGATGGAGTGAAAGACATATTGAGAAACTGTCTATATAAGCACATTTGGTGTTTTTTTTAAGAGATGAAGAAAAGAAAAACAAAAAGCTAAAATCATAGTAAGCATCGTAGAAAGGGTAGGTCAAAAAATAAATTAGAGAACCCATATCCGGGCAAGACATGGATATCAAAAGGAACAGACTAAAGAAAGTTTAAATCTAAAAGGAACTATAGAAGGGAATTTAATCAAAAGGTGCTACAGGAGTCTCAGTCACTGAAGAATCTATCACAGAGGCAAATGAGTCACTGATGAACCAATCACAGAGAAGGACCAGTAACTGAGGCACCCATTAAGATGAGTTCCACAAACTGGGGCATCCATCACAGAGGAGGTACAGACACTGGGACGCCCATTTGAAGAAGGGCCAATCACTGGATTAATGAACACAGAATAGAACCAATCACTGGGGCACCCATCACAGAGGAAGCCCAGTCACTTTGTAACCCATAACAGAGGTCAGTTAGTCACTGAGAGACCAGTCTTCTGGGTATCCATCACAAAAAAGGATAGATACTGAGGCACCCATTACAGAGGAGAGAACATAACTGAGGCACTCATTAGAGAGAAGGTTCAGTCTCTAAGGCACCCACCACAGAGAAAGGCCAGTTGCTAGGTCATCCCTCATCCAGAAGGATGACTCACAGTGCCACCAATTTTGAAGGAGAACATGTCACCAAAAAACCCATCACAGAGTTGAGCTAGTCTCTGGGTCACCTGTTATGAAGGAGGGCCAGACATTGGGACTCCCATCCCAGAGGAAGACCTGTCACTGAGACACCAATCACGGAAAGGGACAGTAACTACAGCAACCATCACAGAAGATTTGACTCTGGTGCATCTATTTTAGAAGGAAGTCAGTCACTGTGACACCAATCAGACAAGAGCACCAGTCACTGTGGCACTCATCACAGATGAGAGTCAGTCACTGGGGTACCTATCACAGAGAATGTCATCCCCTGGGACACACAAAACTGTGGCGGGCTGTTCATCAGGAACCCAATGCAGAGGAGGCCAGTCACAGGGGCCCATCACAGATGAATGTCAGTCACTAGGTCATGAATTACAGTGTAGGGCCAGTCAGTGGGGCAAAACTCACAGAGGAGGGCCAGTCATGACAGTCATGAAACACAGAGAGAGGCAGCCATTAAGGCACTCAAAAGAGAGGAAGGCTAATTACTGTTACATGCACAACAGTAGAAGTCTTTTCACTGCGGCATCCACCACAAAAGAGGTCAAGACACTGGGGCATCAATAATGGAGAAATGTCAGTCACTGGGACTCCCATTACAGAGAAGGGCCAGACTCTGGGTCACCCTTTACACAGGAAGGTCATTCACAGGGACACATGTGACAAGGAAGTTTAGTCACTTGGACAACAATTATTGAGGAGACTCAGTAAGTAGGATACCTGTCAAAGGGGAAGAATAGTCACAGGGCAACCATTATGGAGGTGTGCCAGTTACTGGAACATCAATCATAGAAGTGGTCCAGTCAGTGAGGCACCTGTAATCAATGAGATCTGGGCTCTGTAAAACCCATTCTGGAGGAGACCCGGACACTGAGTCAATCATCACAGAGAATAGCCAGTCACTGGGCCTCCATCACAAAGGAAGTTTAGGCATTAGGGCATCTGATATGGATGAGAGCCAAACACTGGTGCAGCAATTGCAGAGGAGGGCCAGTCACTGGGCACTCACTACAAAGGAAAGTCAGTCACTGGGGCACCATAAGAGAACAGTACCAGTTACTGGGGCACATTAATAGATGCAACCATCATGAGGCATCCAATACAGAAAATGTACTCACTGTGACACCTATATGTAAAGAGAACAAGTTCCAGGGCAACCTTTACCCAAGAAAACCAGTAACTGGTGCACGAATCACAGAGAAGAGCCTGTCACTGGGACACACATAACAAAATACAACAAATCAATGTGGTACACATCCAAGAAGAGGGCTAGTTAATTAGGCACCCATCACAAAGGCTGACCAGTCACTTATATATCTATTAGCAGGAGAGCAGTAAATGGGTCTTGGATCATAGATACCTGAGTAAACCATCACAGAGGAGGTAAAATCAGTTTGGTGCCCATAATAGAGGAGTATCAATCACTAAAGAATTTTTCAAAGGGCCAGTTACTGAGACACCCATTATAAAAGGGACCCAGTCATTGGGGCACCTATCACAATGGAAAGTTAATCACTGGGACACCCGGAAAAGAGGAGGGCTAGTCCCCAGAACACCAATTATGCAGGAGGAACAGTTACTGAAACACGAATAACAAAAGAGGGCTAGTCACTGGGGCACCAACTTTGGAGGAGGACTAGTCACTGGGAGAACCATTACAGATGAGAACCAGTCGCTGGAGTATCCATCACATGGGAGAGACAGTCATTAGGGATCCCATCACAGAGGAGAGCAGTCAATGAGGCATCCATCACTGATCAGGCCTAGTCAATGTGACACAACATAATGTAGGATGAGTCACAATGGCATGCATAACACAGGAATGCTAGTCACTGGGACATTCATCACAGAAGATGGTTTGTCTCTGTGGCACCTATCACAAGGTGGGAAAGTCACCGGGGCACCAGTCATGGAGAAGGGCCCGTCATTAGAAATCCTATTACAAAGGAGGGCCAGGTACTCAGCACCCATTAAAAGGGATGGTTAGTAATGGGAATTTACCTCACAAAGAAGGGCTAGACATTGTGGCACTAATTATTGAGGAGGTGCTGTGTGACACCAATCACAGTGAAGGGTTACTCATTGTGGAAACTGATGGATGAGCAACAGTCACTGGGACACCAATAACAGAGTAGGTTCTGTCAGTTGGGAACCCATAATAGATGATGACCAGTATCTGGGAAACCGATTATAGAGCCTGATCAATCACCGAGGCCACCACCATAGAGGAGAGCCATTCACTGGAACACACCTCACAAAGGAGAGCCATACAGTGGGTCACCAATAACACTGGAGTAGTAATCACTAGGGCATTCATTATGGATGAGGGTCAGTCACAGGGACACTGATTATATAGGTGAGCCAATCATGGGACCCTCATCACAGAGTAGGTCAAGTCACTGAAGCATCCATCACAGAGAAGTTACAGTTACTGGAGCACATGTCATAGAGGAGATTCGGTCACTTGGACAATCTTCACAGAAGTCTACTCACTGAGACCCCCATCATAAATGACAGTCACAGGGACTCCCATTGCAAAGGAGAACCAGTACCTGAGGTACCCATCACAGACAAGAGCCAGTCAAAATGGAGCCATCAAAAATGGGTCTGTCGCTGTAGTACACAACACACGGAGGGCCAGTCGCTGAGGCACCCATCATAAAGAAAAAGCAGTCACTGTGGCATCCATTAATGTGTGTCAGTCACTGGTTATCCAATCAAAGAAGAGGGAAAATGAATGGGCTGCCATCACCAAGGAGGCAATCAGTGTGGTACTAATCACAGAAGAGGGCTAGTCACTGGGGCACCTATCACAGAAGGAGGCACGTTCAAGGAGGCACTAGTCACAAATATAGGGCAGTCGCTGGAGCACTCATTAGAAGACGCAGTCACAAAAGACACCCATCACAGAGGAGGACCTGTCTCTTGGTAGACATTATAGAAGAGAGCCAGTCACTGAGGCACTCACAAGAGAGGAAGGCTAGTAACTGAGTCACCTATCCTAAAAGATTTCCAAACACTGGGATGTCATTTGAAGGAGGAAAAATCACTGGGCAAGGATCACAAAAAAGCTTCAAATCACAGGGGCACCCATCACAGAGGAGGCCTGCTAATGCCACCCATCAAAGAATGGGGCTATTCACTGTAATAATCATCACAGAGGAAGCCCAGTATATGGAGCACCATAACAGACTGGAATTTCACTAAGGCACACATCACAGAGGAAGACTAGTCTCTGAAGCACCCTTTACAAAAGAGGGCAAAACACTGAGGCACACATCACAGAAAAGAAACTGTAACCTGGGCATCCATTATGGAGAAGATGTAATCACTGTGGAACCCATCACAGAGAAGGCCTGTTAGTAGACCACACATCAAATAGGGAGGTGAATCACTGGGTCAGACATTTCGGAGGAGAATCAGTCACTGGAACTATCATCACAGAGAAGTGTCAGTCACTGTGACACCCATAATGAAGCAGTGTCAGACACTGGGGCAATCATCACAGGAGAATGCCAATCTCTGGTACACTCATCACATTAATTAGGCAGTAAATGTGACACTCAACACAGAGAAGAGTCAGTCACCATGAAACCCACCACAGAAGAGAGCCAGTTCAGCAGCACTTGACACAGAGAAAGCCAGTTCTGGGACACTCATCAGTGTAGGGTGCTAGTAAATGGGGAACACAGCACAAAAAAGGCCAGTCACTGGAGTACCCCTCATAGATGAGGGCCAGTCACTGGTGAACAGATTACTCCCAGTCAGTGGAGCACCGATCAGAGAGGAAGTCTAGTCATTAAGGCACCAAAAACAAAGACAGAACAATCACTGAGGGACCCATCACAGAAGAGACCCAGTCACTGAGGCACAAATCTTATGAGAGGGACAGACACTAATATATATTTCAGAAGAGCTTTACTCCTGGAGGAACCTATTACAGAAAAGGCCCATTAAATGGACACCTAGCACAGAGGAAGGGCACATGGGTCAGTTAAATGGGCACCCAGGACTGACTAATGTCAGTAACTGGCACACTCATCACAGCAGTGGGTCAGTCACAAGGGACCTCTCACAAAGGAGAACTAGTCACTGGGACACCTACTCAGAGGAGGGTTAAACAACAAGGGACCAATAACAGGAGGTCCAGTCACTGGGGCAGCCAATATAGAGGAGGACCAGTCACTGGGACAACCACCACACAGGAGGACTAGTTACTGGGACAGCCATCACTGAAAAGGGCCAGTTACTGAGACACCTATCAACAAGGTGCTTGTCACTAGGGCATCCAATATGGATGAGGCCAAGTTTCTAGGACACCCATCACAGATGAGGGCTAGTCACCAGAGAACCAACTTAGGAGGAGGGGCAGTCATTGGGGAACGAATGACAAAGAAGGGAGTGTCATTGGGATCTAATGGAGGAGGGCTAATCACTAAAACACCAATTATGGAGGAGCCCTAGTTACTGGAATACACATCGTCAGAGAGGAGGGCTAGTCACTGGAGCACACAATTCGTTGGAAGTCTAGACACTGAGCTCCAAGGACTGAGTATGTCCCATCAAAGGAGTACTTATTTTGGAAGAGGCCTGGTCACTGGGACACCAATCACAGACGAGGACCAGTCACAGGGACACCTATTATGGAGGAGACCCAGAAACTGGGGCATCCATTGCAGAGGAGTTTTAGTCACTTGGGCATCCATTTTGCAGGAGAACAAGATTTGAGGACACTAATCACAGGAATAGACTTGTCATTGCTGCACCCACCACTGATGGGAAGTCATTGGGGTGACAATCACAGATAAGAATTATTCACTGGCTTACCCATGAAGGAGAACACTCAGTCACTCTTTCACCAAACACAAAGGTGATCTAGTCACTGTGGTCCTTCCTATATGAAGACTAGTGAGTGGGGTGTCTATCACAGAGGGGCCCAGTCACTGGGATACATATTATGGAGGTTTTCAAGTCAATGGGATACCATTCAAAGGAGGACTTGTCACTGGGGCAGTATTTATGGAGAGAACTCAGGAAGTGAGACATCCATCACAGAAGAGAACTAGTCACTGAGAAACCACCATGGAGGAGGGCCAGTCATTAGGCACCAAACACAGAGAAAACACTGTCCCTGGACTACTTATAATGGAGGAGAACATTTCCCCCAGGCACTGAAGTGGAGGGGGTCCAGTCACTGGGGTACAAATCAGAGAGGAAGGACAGTCAATG
>NW_007257261.1:7475-8985 GCF_000164805.1 Carlito syrichta | reverse complement strand
CCCTACAAAATTTAAGACACACTGCAAACCTTCATCCTCAAAATAAACTATGTCTAGGAAGCCACACCATCTTACTTTCTTCTCATTTCTGGTAATCTCTCATTTTTCAGATACTTGCATTAATTTACCTGCCTTAGAATGAAATTATTCTCCAAAAGGAAAGATTATTCAAAAGGTAAAGTGAAAGTACGTCTTTTTCATGAAGTATTTTGCAGCATATCTTGAATGTTTATTTTTAAAATACTTTGTCCTTGATCAAAGTTACTCCATCTTGAATATTACCCATACATTAAAAAAAAAAGTTTTCTCATTATTGCCTTATTTCTATTAGGCTGGAGTTCATTGTCTATAAGGTTATAGGCTAACATTCACATAACAATTTAATTAATTTTTTCAGATAAAATTAGTTGGGTTCTCATATGTCACATTACAAAAATATTCGCTATTTTGCTAAGGATCACTCTTTCCTAAGTGACCAAAGAATCCACAAAAGGGACTCAGATCAAAGAGGTCAGTGGTATTTCAGTGGTAGACACTGTTAGTTGATGTGTTACAGCTATTATCCATGTCTCTCTTTCTTCCCTTTATCAGAATCTTGATTTTATTAATTGTCCTCAAGTAGCCATTTCCTTCAGGGAAGACAGGATATATCTCCATCCCAGCAGATGACTTCTGATTGGCCAGAACCAGTCATGATTATTGATTCTCTCTTGCCAAATGTCTGGTTATATATGGTCATGTGACCCAATTATATCTCATGAGACATAAGGAGAAGTAGGCTGTGGAACTCTGGATGTTTTCCTTCTCTTAAAAGATATCTGCACATGAGCCGGGCTCAGTGGCTCAGTCTGTAATCCCAAGCCTTTGGGAGGCTGAGGTGAGTGGATTGTCTGAGGCCGCAGTTTCAAGACCCACTTGGGCAGTGAGACCTCATCTCTACAATAAATCAAAAAATCAGCCGGGTGTGGTAGCACATGCCTGTAATTCTGGTTACTTGGAAGGCTGAGGCGGAAGGATTGCCGGAGCCCAGCAGGTAAGGCTGCGGTGATCGGGAGCGGCCACTGCACTCCAGTCTGGGTGACAGAGTGAGACTCCAACTCAAAAAAAAAAAAAAGATATCTGCACATGAATGTTTATTGTAGCATTATTCCCAATAGCAAAAACATGGAACCAACCATGTTGTCCATTGACAGAGGACTGGATAAAAAAAAATTGCGGTACAAATACATGATGAAATATTATGCAGCCATACAAAGAACAAAACTATGAACTTTGCAACTTGGATGGTCTTAGAGGCTATAATACTGAGTGATCTATCACAGAAACAAAGAACGGAGTATCATATCCCCAGAATAAAAATCTTGCTAAACCTAATTCTGTGACAATTTAATGGCTTATGCAAGGTTTTATGACTCTATTGATAAAGAAATGATTCATTTTGAAGAAATAGATAGAAAACAAGAAAGTAGGTAAACATCAGGTCCTAGGAACTAAATTCCTGAGTTGAGAA
>NW_007257261.1:713-6874 GCF_000164805.1 Carlito syrichta | reverse complement strand
CGGACCCGAGTTTGCATCCCAAATCGACTCCTAGTTGTGTGAAGTTGGGAAAGTACTTCCATCTTCTAAGCCTATTAATAAGTATACATATCTTAGAGGCTTATTGCTAGGATTAATCAATAACATTCATGAAACCTGCTCATTAAATGACATTTGCCATGTTGCACCATCAACATGATTATAGCTCTCCCTCAAAGCATGACTATATTTTTCTGTGTATGAGTATTCAATGTTCAATATACTCCATAAAGTAAACAAGGTGAGTACTATTTTATAGTAAGATGTGTATACAAATGGTTGAATTAATCATAGTAACCCTTCTATGACACTATGTATTTAACATTGTTTTAAATGCTTTATATGTACTAATTCATTTAATCCTATTTAATACTCACAATATCCTTATAAGTTAGGATCTATTATTATCTCCACTTTACAGAAGGGGAAACCGAGGCACGCGACGCTAAGTAAAGTTCCTAGCATTACAAAGCTAAAAAGTAATAAAGTCAGTATTAAATACAGTCTGCCTCAAAGTCTGTGTGCTTCATGGATCACCCTGCTATAATACTTCTCAAAGTTAACAGCAAGTTGTGACATTTAAGGCAGAGATTCAGTTGGTCTAGACAAGCAGAGTTGTATGGAATATCTCATTTTCCAAGGACTCAAAAATTAAAATGCTTTATTCTTATTTCTGCTACCTGTTCTCTAAGGCTCTCTTTCCTATGCATTAAATGTACCCAACAGATTCCACACACCATCTGATAGCCTGAAAATAGGAAGATTCTTTCCCTCTAAAATGGTAGGAAGAAATAAAAGCCAGGAAGAGCTAGTGAGAAATACACAGGAGGGGAAAATTCATTGAGTCTCCCCGCTTCTAATTTTCACATGCAAGGGCATTCCGGGATAACAGAATAAACCATTACTCTTCAGCAACAACAGTATCTCTGCTAATTTTGTGTCAGAAGTTCAGACAGTTGAATGTGCCATGAGGAGAGAGGAGAACAGAGTTGGAGGGACAGACAACCTTGCTCTGAATGGCATTCGATGTGCCTGAGCAAACTGCCCTGCTACCTGTGTCTGGATGAGAGGAAGCAGGTTCCTTGATTTTGTTTGATAGATTTTATGGGACGTTAGTCAGAGCTTTCAAAGCTTGTCTCCTGTCTGAAACAAGAGAGTTCAGCCTCCAAGACCAAAACAAAAGAAGGCAGTCTTTTGGACAGAATGTTGCAAGACAGATCAATTTTACCCTTAATTCATTCAGTCTCCAATTTTTGAATGGCTGCCAGATTTTTTAGATTTCTTCCAGGTGACCAATCCAAGTAATTCACTCAATGTTTCAACACTCTCAACTGCCAGTATTTCCAAGACATACTGTGTTGTGCTTAAGAAAAAAAAAAGCCTCTATTTACTTCCTAATGCCAGAAAACAATCTAACATGAAATTGAGAGAATGTGGGGTACACTTTTCCTCTTATTATTTAAGATGAAATATTCACTGGACCGGGTTATTGGCAGAATGAAAATTCCAATGTGTGCTTACTCCTCTCTTTAGCTCTTACTGAAGATGGTATCTCAGGTCTCACACGCGCTATCTGAACATCTTATCTACTTCGCATGGAAAAAGACACTCAAAAAGAAATACCTATATTTTACTCCATAAATTTTTCCACCTTCTAATCTATAGAGGAAAATAATAAAAGTCACAAAATTGTTTGTAGGTCAGAGTACAATGTTTCAGTATAACAGTTCATTTATGCCAATATTAAGAGTTTTTGTATAACAATAAATTTTTCTCCAGCTTTAAATCCAACTCGCCTGCTTCTTGGTTAAAGTACCTTGAGGTTTTATTGGATGGGTAACAATAGTAAGGAATTAAAATTACCTTTTTAGGTGTGATAATAGTATTTTGATAAGTTTATTTGATCTCATGCAGGAACTCATCTTCCTCCAAAACAGAAGAGGAGGATTATAGAAGGTCTACAAACAAATTGCTTCAACATCGTGTGTCACAAAGGCATAAAGTAAATTATTCATCACAAAACCTTTTGTAAATCTCATACATTTAAAAGGAAACATATTCTTACTTTCCAACTTGTATAATTCCTTTCAGTAACTCCCTAAACTCTCAATAAAATATATTTCATGTAGTTTTTATGGCTCTGAGAATTAAAGAGATGAGAGGGCATGGGAATTGTGGGTTCCTACCTCCCCATCAACATTCTGCCAGTGTAAACAGTGCCAGTGTGGACAAGGCTGCAGGCCTGGGCCAGCAGAAATACAAAGGTAGGTACAAGTGGCAATGTTGAGAATAACCAATTGGACAAGTTGGACTCTTTTGGGGGGAAAAAAGAAAAAGTAAAAGAAACAATGGCAAACGTTCTTCCCCAAAGTTACAGAGTGAAATTACAATGTACGATTGATTAAAAATGTAAAACTAATCTCTCCACCAGCTAATACTAATTTCCAAAAAAAGGGTAGTCTTGCAGTAAACAAACCTAACAGTCACCAACTAAAAATAATTATAATAATAAATAAATTACAATTCAAACTATGACATAAAAGTACCTGCTTTGAATTTCTCTAATGTTCTCTCCTGATCTCTCTGTTCTCTATCACAAAGCAGAGATTCTACTGGTAGAGTTCCAAGAATCAGGTCACTTGATAAGTGGTCCACACTGAAGCAAAAAAATCAAGTCAGGACTCCTAGACCACCATCAACTCACTAGTTTTACTCACTAGTTTCACTAGTCCTCATCAAGTCAGGACTCCTTATACCACTATCATTTACTAGTTTTTACCACTTTCACTAGTTTTACTCACTAGCAAATGTCTGAAATAACATAACAGACAAATCACTCCCACTTGAAATTAGCATGCAATCAGAACTAATCATACACAAATCAATGATTAATTATAATGAACATACAAGAAAAAATACCTACAAGGTCTTTCAGCAAACAAAGACAATAACTTTGTCTCCGGGTGAAATACTTTCTAGATTTGGATATGAGTTCGTTTTTCTCCCTCTGTGGTGACGATTATCTTTTGCTTCAAGATCTTTTGCTTCAAGATTATCTTTTGCTTCAAGTTTTTCTTGAACTTATCTGTAAGTTCAAGATAATCTTTTGATTACCTTGAACTTACAGCCTAATAGGGATTCAAAGAGCACAGCATATTAACAGGGAGGGAGAGACTCCATACATAAGCTCAAAATTCATCTTTTTTTCTACCATTGGCTAATGTTTTAATAAACTGCTATCAAAATTACTTGTTTCTCTTAAAGATGTATAGCTTGGCAGCACTATTTACAATAGCAAAAACATGGAACCAACTGTGTTGCCCATCAAAACTGGGCTAGATTAAAAAATGTGGTATATATACACGATGGAATATTACACAGTCAGAAAGAAGAACAAATTATGAACTTTGCAGCAACCTGGATGGATTTAGAGTCTATAATATTCAGTGATTTATCACAGAAACAATGAACTGAGTACCACATGTTCTCACTCATAAGTAGACCCTGAACCTTTACTGTAATATTATAAGAAAGGGATTGGCAGTAGCTGGAAACTGCTGGGGCTGGGGAGTGGGGCAGATAACATCAAAAAAGGTACCTGATCTCAAGCCAGGCAAGTGGGGACCAAAGGAAGGCCCAAATTTTATCTGCATGATGACCACTTGTATATCTAAACCTGAATTGTACCCCATATCTTAAAAATAAAAAGATGCCTAGCTTGGCATTTCACTTCATTATTTATTCCCCAAAATAAGTTGGAATCACTGAATGCTTGGCAGAGTATGCTCAAGACAACTGGTTGCCATTGAGAAACAGGTTTTCCTCATGTCTCCTATTACCTAAGCCACTATTTTAATTTCTCCAAGTCAAAGTAAGTCATTTGTGGTTCTAAACAACTTAGATTTAATTATTTTATTGGCTTTCCAATGCTTCTAAATCTATTTTATAAAGAAAATTAAAATGTCTGAAATGTTCAAGTATATTTTAATTCTTTTGTTCTACCTATATGTTCCAAAATTTATAAAATAGACAAGTATCATAATTTAAAAATAGAACTGGCTGGAAGCTGTGTTTCACACCTGTAACCCCAGCACTTTGGGGAGGCAGAGGTGGAAGATTTGCTTGAGCTCAGGAGTTCAAGACCAGCTTGGGTGACATATTGAGACCTCATCTCTATAAAAAATAAAAAAATAAAAAAAATTAGCTGGATGTGGTGGCATACGCCTATAACCCCAGTTACTCAGGAGGCTCACGTGGGAGGATGACCTAAGCCCAGAAGATTGATGTTGTGGTGAGCAATGATTATGCCACTGCACTCCGTCCTGGGTACAAAGTGAGACCCAGACTCAAAACAAAAAAAAGAGCTATCTTAAATATCTTTCTTTTAACATGCTAAAGGGAATAGGAAAAATTCCTAGACTCTAAAACCATTATAAAATGAGACAATTCTTAAACTATATTATTAAAAGTCAATACTGATCACAGCATCCCAAATCATGACTATCAAGTAGGTTATGCTCTTCAGGTTGACAGTGATTCATTTGCAGATCGTTCAATCTTCCAGGAGTTTCAGTAATGATATCTATGCCTTAGGTCTTTGATTTGTTTGTCTCTATCTCCACCACCATATACACAAACACTTCAAAAAAATCCAGGTTCATGGTTAGGAAAAAGAATATCTTACCACAACTCAAAATGCCAAGCAATCTAAGCATTTTAGGTCTATTTTTAAAAAGGCATAAAAATAAAAAAAGGTCATCAGCTGCCTTCAGTGACATCTGCGCCTTTCTAGAACTCTGCACACCCTTCAGTCCACAGTGTTGTCTCCTGAAGTGCCACATTTGTACCATTACTTGACCCCGTCGCCCAAGCTTAGTTGGTTAGATCAGGGGTAAGAATAGCCCTTTTGAGCCATTTAGAGTCTCTGGATGTGTGAGATATGATGGGGAGGATTACAAAGCTACTGGTGATCAGAGAACTGATGAAGTAATGGTTGAAAAAAGGACTTACTTTTAAGACCTCCATAGGAATACTTACAACATTCAGCTTGCACTTGAAGAGCTAATTCCCGAGTACGTGAAAAGACTAACATGCCAGGCCTACTCCTTTTTTCTTTCACCCTTTGGAGAGACGACAGATGAATATTAAACTACCTGTCTCAGATGTGTGGCATGTTCAGTGTTTAAAATTTATAGCAATGTGCTCAGGTGTGGTGGCTTATGCCTGTAATGCCCACACTTTGGGAGGCCGAGGTAGGAAGACAAGCTAGATACTAACTTGGGCAACATAGTGGGACCTCATCTCTACAAAAAGTTTTTTTTTAATTAGCTGGGTGTGGTGGCACATGCCTGTGGTCCCAGCTACTTGGAAGGCTGAGGTTGAAGGATTGTCTGAGCCCAGGAAGTCAAAACTGGAGTGAGCTATGAGCGTTCCACTGAATCCCACCCTGGGTGACAGAGTGAGATTTTGGCTCTCAAAAAGTAAAAAAAAAAAACTTTGTAGTAATGAGTATCAAAGTCAGAAACTATGACAGACATATATATGCCTTTTGTGACAAAGTGTACGGTCAGAAGTTCCCTCAATATACTACAGAGTGGATAAAGAGAAGGTGGTACATTCCCTTAGTTTGATCCACAAACCTAAAAAAAGAACTGATATTACGTAGAAATGTAAAAATACTTCCCCTTAAGAATATTCATGCATTTTCAAGGATTTAAGATTATCTTATTGAGAGTTTAGTGGTAGGTTTTTAATAAGTTCTTTCCAATTCCAATAGCAATGCACACTTACCATGAAGTATGGAAATGACTTTAAAAAGACACACACACACACACACACACACACACACACACACACACTAAGCCAACATCAAGGTTTTGGCAACTATTACCTATTGTCTTCTAAGAATGCTTTGTCAATTTATGCTTTCACCTGCACTAGATCAGTGTCTACTGCCTTGCTGGGCATTACCTTTTAACCAATGCAGTAGATGAAAGAAACTTAATACGTTTTGGTGTCTATGTCTACTAGACCCCTATAGAGAGCCCAGATGTAGGAATTCTTACATTGGCTGAAAGTTCAGTGAATAAATCCGGGCATTAAATAGCACAATGTTTTCCCTGTGCCGGTCTGGACCACTCCTA
>NW_007257261.1:0-326 GCF_000164805.1 Carlito syrichta | reverse complement strand
TTAAATTGGACAGCTAGGGAAGTTAAATGAAATGTCCTAGATTATACAATCAGTCACCTGACCAAGGACCGAGCCTTACCTTAACCCTCTTTCTGGTATTTTATTTTATAGCATCTTAGTTTATATTTATTTGTTTGTTTGAGTTGGAGTCTCACTCTGTCACCCAGGCTGGAGTGCAGGGGTATGCTCACAGCCACCACAGCCTTGACCCACAGGCGATCCTTCTGCCTCAGCCTTCCAAGTAGCTGGAGTCACAGGTGTGTGTTACCACACCTGGCTAATTTTTTGATTTACTGTGGAGATGAGGTCTCACCAAGTTGCCCAGG
>NW_007257260.1:4933-5249 GCF_000164805.1 Carlito syrichta | reverse complement strand
CAATACCCATTAAATTACCAACAACATTCTTCTCAGACCTAGAAAAAACAACACAGGATTCATATGGAAACACAAATGTCCAAGAATAGCCAGAGCTATCCTCAGCAAAAAAAACCAAAGCAGGTGGTATCACAATACCAGACTTCAAACTTTACTATGAAGCTACAATCATTAAAACAGCTTGGTATTGGTACAGGAACAGGCATATGGATCAACCGAACAGAATTGAGATTCCAGAAGCAAAACCTCAATTTCCCAACCAACTCATCTTCGACAAAGCCCCCACCACCTACCACTGGGGAAAGGAGAACCTATT
>NW_007257260.1:0-4863 GCF_000164805.1 Carlito syrichta | reverse complement strand
GCAAATCAAAACCACACTGAGATACCACCTAACTCCAGTCAGAATGGCAGTTATCAACAACTCAAAAAATAACAGCTGCTGGAGAGGGTGTGGTGAAAAGGGAACACTTCTACACTGTTGGTGGGAGTGTAAAGTAGTGCAACCTCTGTGGAAAGCAGTGTGGCGCTTCCCAAAGCTCTAAAAATCGACCTTCTATATGACCCTACAATCCCCCTACTGGAGATATACCCTGAAGAACTCAAATCACTGTATAAAAAAGATACCTGTACACATATGTTTTTCGCAGCATTGTTCACAATAGCAAGAACCTGGAAACAACCATGCTGCCTATCAAAAGAGGACTGGATTAAAAAAATGTGGTACATATACACGATAGAATACTACGCAGCCATAAAAAAGAACAAAATCATGAATTTCGCAGCAACCTGGATGGAACTAGAGTCTATAATACTGAGTGACCTCTCACAGAAACAAAGATCCAAGTACCACATGTTCTCACTCATATAATGGACCTTGAACATCCAATGTAATACTATAAGAAAAAGACTGACAGTACTGGGAAACTATGGGGGGAATGGGATTAACAGTAGCAAATATCTGTCTGGGGATGGGAAAGCACCTCTTATCAACATGGTGCCTGAATGAAACATAATAGTACACCTAACCCTTAACTGTACCCCACAAAACCATAATAAAAAATATTGATTAAGTAAAAAAAAACAGAAAAAAAGTCCCCAAGAGATGTGCGATGATATCAAAAGCCCAAACTTACAGTTAATTGGCAATCCTGAGGAAGATAGAGAAGTAGAGACCACCTCAGATAAACCTCCATGAAATTATCCAAGAAAATTTCCCTTATCTAATCAGAGATGTAAGAGATTCGCAGAACCCCTGAAAGACATCAAATTACAAGACCAGCTTCTAGACACATAGTAATTTGCTTACACAAAGTAAGTATAAAAGAAAAATCCAAAGGAGAGCAAGAGAGAAAGGTTGGACTACCTACTAGGAAGGACCACTTAGAATAGCAACACTAATCTACAGAAATACTACAGGCTAGAAGAGACTAGAGTACAATCTTCAAAATTCTCAAAGATAAACAATTTCAACCAAGAATTTCCTACCCAGCTAAGGTAAGCTCCATCAGTGATAGAGAATAAAAATTCTTCTCAGACATTCAATCCCTAAGAGTTTACACCACCTCTAGAGCAGCTCTACAAGAAACACTTAAGAAAGTTTGAATGGAGTATACATTCTACTCGTTACCACATGGAACATACGCCAAGATTGGCCACATCCTTGACCATAATCAAGCATAAACAAATTTCATTTGAAATTTGAAATACAGCCATATGCCTTCTCAGTCCTCAGTGAAATAAAAATAAATATCAACACCAACGAAGCTTACTCAAAACCCACAAAGACATGGATACTAAATAGCATGGTGCTGAACAACTCCTGTGTCAACATGGAAATCAAAGTAGAAATTAAAAGATTTCTGAAAGCAAATGAAAGTAAAGACACATTTTACCAAAACCTCTGGGATGCCACGAAAGCAGTATTGAAAGGAGAATTCATTTCTTTATAAACACACACCAAGAAAATGGAAATATCACAAGTGGAGTCTCACAAATCACCTAAAGGAGCTAGAAAGAAAAGACCACCAAAGCCCTAACCTCAGCAGAAGAATCCAGATCACCAAAGTTAAAACCCAAATATAGGACATAGAAGACAAAAAATAGGGAAAAAAAATCAATGAAACAAAAAACCGGATATTGGAAAAGATAAACAAGATTAAAGGACCCCAGCCAGATTGATGAAGAAAAAGAGAGAAAAAGTAAAAAAACCCCACATTCAGAAATGCAAAAGATCAAATTACAACATACTTTGAAGAAATACAAAAAAATTATCAGAGATTAATATGCATACCTGTATGGAAACAAACTTGAAAAGCTAAATGAAATGGAAGACTTTCTGACTTCACACAACCTCCCAATGTTGAAACAAGAAGAAATTGAGACACTAAATAGGCAAATAACAACCCAGAAAATTGACTCCATCATAACAAAACTACTGTCTCCCCCAAAATAGTCCTGTGCCAGATGGCTTTCCAGTGGAATTCTACAAAACATACAAAGGAGAGATGATACCAATCTTATTGAAAATATTCCAAGTAATCGTGCAAGATGGAACTCTCTTCAAGTTACTTTATGAAGCTAACGTTACACTGATACCCAAACCAGATAAAGATCCAACAAAGAAAGAAAGCAAAGGTCAAGATCCCTGATGAACATAGATACAAAAATTCTAAACAAGATTCTAGCAAATCGGATCCATAAAGCACATCTCAAAAATCATCCACCATGATCAAGTAGGCTTCATCCCCAAGATGCAGGACAGGTTCAACATCCACAAGACCAAAAATGCAATTAAATACATTAACAGATGTAAAAATAGAAACCACAGGATTATATCTTTTGATAGTGAAAAGGCTTTGATAAAATCCAGCATTCCTTCTTGATAAAAACCTTTGAACACCTAGGCATATGGAACATGCCTCAAAATAGTAACAGCCATCTATGATAAACCCACAGCCAACATACTGTTAAAGACAAAAATTGAAAGTATTTTTCTGAAAACCAGAACAAGACAAGGCTGCCCACTTTCACCCTACCTGTTCAACATAGTGTTGGATGTTCTAGCTAGAGCAATCAGATAAGAGAAGGAAATCAGGGGCATCCAAATATGAAAAGAGGAATTCAAGTTATCCTTCTTTACTGACGATATGATTTTATACCATGAAAACCCAAGAGGATCTGTCAAAAAATCTTCTTGCACTGATAAAAGACTTTGGCAAAGTCTCAGGGTAGAAATCAGCATGCAAAGACAGGCACATTCTTATGTAACAACAACAAACAGACAGAAAACCAAATAAAAAGCACAATCCTATTCACAATAGCAACAAAAAAAATGAAATACCTCGGCATCTTCCTAACCAGATAAGTGAAAGACAATGAAAACTGCAAACAAATCAAAGATGACACCAGAAAAAATGGAAAAATATTCCATGCTCATGGATTGGAAGAATGAACATTGGTAAGATATTCATCCTACCAAATGCAGTCTACATATTTAATGCAATATCTATTAAATTATCAGCATCATTCTTCTCAGACTTGGAAAGAACAATACAGAAATTCATAATGAAACATAAATGACCACAAATAGCCAAAACAATCCACAGCAAAAGAAACAAAACAGGAGATATCACACTTCCAGACTTTAAATGTTATTATAATGCTATACTAACAAAAAAGTCTGACATTGGTATAATAGGCACACAGACAAATGGAACGGGATTGAGATCCCATAAGCAAAGCCTCAATTTCGCAATCAATTCTTCTTTGACAAAGCCTCCACTAACAACCACTGGGGAAGAGGAGAACATATTCAGTAAATGGAGCTGGGAAAACTGGCTGACCACATGCAGAAGATTAAAATAATACCCTTAACTATCACTACACCATAATAAACTCTAAATGGATCAAAGACCTAAATGTAAAACCTCAAACTATAAGAATCTTAGAAAACGCAGGGACATCCTTATGGAAATTGGAACTAGCAACCAATTCCTGATCAAATGCACATGCCATAGGAGATAAGACAGACAAGCGGGACCTCATCAAACTCACAAACGTTTGCAAAGCAAAAGAAGCCACCAAGAGAGCAGGGAGACAGCCCACAGAATGAGAAAAAATATTTGCCAACTGTATATCTGACAAAGGCCTAACATCCAGGATCTATAAGGAATTCAAACATGTCAAAAAGAGCAAAACAAACAGCTCTGCTAAAAAGTGAATAATAGATATGAATAAATACTTCTCAAAAGAAGACATACGAGCAGCCAACAGATACATGAAAAAATGCTCAACCTCATTAATCATCAAAGAAATGCAAATTAAAACGACACTGAGATACCACCTAACTTCTGTCAGGATGGCCATCATCAATAACTCAAAAAAAAAAAAAAAAAAAAAGAAAGCAAGCAGATACTGGAGAGGATGTGGAGAAAAGGGAATACTTCTACACTGTTGGTGGGATTGCAAACTAGTACAAACTCTGTGGAAAACAGTATGGCAATTCCTAAAAGGCCTAAAAGTTGACCTTCTATATGGCCTAGCAATCCCCATTCTGGGGATATACCTAGAAGAACTCAAATCACTCTATGAAAAAGATCACTGCACACACACTTTTCTTGCAGCATTACCCATAATTGTAAAAACATGGAACCACCATTGCTGCCCATTGAAAGTGGATTGTATTTTTAAAAGTGGTATATAAACACGATGGAATATTACACAGCCATAATGAACAAAATTATGAACTTTGCAGCAACATGGATGGACTTAGAGTATATAATACTCTGCGACTTATCACAGAAATAAGAACTGTGTACCACATGTTCTCACTCATAAGTAGACCCTGAACAATTATCATAATACTATAAGAAAGGGAATGGCAGTAGTGAGGAACTGTAGGTGGTGGAGAGGGCATGCTTCATCAATAAGAGTATGTGATCTCCATCCAGATGAAGGTGGGACCAAAGAGAGGACCACACTTTACCTGTACAATGACCATTTGTATACCTAACCCTCAATTGTACCCCACATCTTTAAAACAATTTTTTTTTTAAGTTCAGTTCAGGAATTTCATTTTTTTTCTTTCTTATAATGGCCACGTCAGCTTTCAATTATTGGGTCATTTTGGTGACTCCTTTGATTTCGGTATCCACTTTCTCTTGACTTTTCCATTCAGATTCTTCTGAGTTTTATATCTGTCACTACTGACAATTCATTCTGGTTA
>NW_007257259.1:3625-4410 GCF_000164805.1 Carlito syrichta | reverse complement strand
AGGACATGGAGCCAACCCTCCTGCCCATCTAAAGAGGACTGGATTCAAAATATGTGGTACGTAGGAACAATGCCATATTATGCAGTCACAACGAGAACAAACTCACGAAGTTCACGGAAACCTGGATGGAGTTAGAGTCTATACTACTGGGTGACCTTTCACGGAAGCAAAAACTGGGTATCACATGTACTCACTCATAAGTGGACCTTGCACAACCATCATAATAACGACAACAAAAAAGATTTTCAGAGTTGGGAGATGCAGGGGAGGGGGAGGGCCAGGACTTGCAGTAGTTGGATTCTGCCCGGGGTGCCGGGACGGTCGGGGACAGGCCTGAACAACAAGGGTTCCTGTAAAATGAATATTCATATATTTCACCTGAATTGTACCCTACCTCTTTCAGATTACAAATTAAGAAGCAAAAGTTTACACCAGAGCCCTGAATCCATAGCCAGTCATTAGAGAGAACTTCTTGTTGCTGTAGCCTTAACCACTTTTTTCCACACCGAAATAAAAACACAGACCCTTATTTTATTGAAACGTGCTTAGATAAAATATCCTGTTGCTGATTGTTAGTTAACTTATTTTTGAAATGTATCCCAGTTGACTGACTGGATATGTTTCATTGACGACAGCAACTGTATACTGCTACTTCAAATGCATTCTCCAGATGTGTGTCTTTTTCCCTGCGGAGGTATGTGGAGCTTTCTGGCATGTTTTTCTTTCTGACCACGTTTGCGTGTTTCCCTGTGTTAACGTTACGTGAGAGTTGTTGCGGGGTGTCA
>NW_007257259.1:0-2241 GCF_000164805.1 Carlito syrichta | reverse complement strand
TACGTCGCGTCGTGTCTATGAGAACTGAGTAACTTTACTTCTTCGTCTCCCGTGAGGATACCTTGAAAAATTGTTTTTGTTTAATTGCTCTGTTCAGCATTCTTGACCCTATCTTGAAGGGAAGTGGTGGAAGACTATATCCACGTATACTTCTTGATCTTCAGGGAAAAGCTGAGAGTTTCACCATGGAGTAATCATGTCAGTTTTGTGTTTTCCTATGTGGCCTTTATCAGGTGAAGGAGGTTTTCTTCTATTCGGAGTTACATTTTAGTGTTTGTATCATGAATCAGTGTGAATTTTTCTCAAATCCCTTCGACCTCAATAAAGAAGGTTGTATGTGGCTACTTTTATACTGCTAGTGCGGTATTTTCCTTTGATTGAGTTTTGTTGAAATGAGATTTACGTTTTGTACGTCGTGCTACACATGTTTCCCAGAAATCAATCCCACTTGGCATGGTTTCTCATTGAATTCATTTTACTATACGTGGCTGAGGATTGGTGTCCGAAATGCCGATGAATGCCTTCCAATGAATAATTGAAGAAAAAGCCTAGAGATTCCACACCTGCACCAACAGTATGGGAGCTCGGTGGACATCCACTCGGAGAACAATCCTAGCCCATGATAGCTGCTGCTTTCCAAAAGTTCTTCAAAGTCCCTGGAAGTTGTCCTAATTTAGGCAGCCAAGCCACCAGAAAGGTTTGGTCTCCGAGAGAGCATTGAGAGTAGGTGGCACATGGCCATGACCTATCCCCACCCCGAGCTGTACATGACGAAAGGTCTGCTTGGTTGAGTGTGGCCGAGAAGATGATGCTGTGTCTCCCCTCAGCTCCGAGACCGGAGAGTCAGTGTCTTCTTCCTTCCAGCTCTGAGTCATGGAGGCTCCGTTCCTGGCAAGTGAGTCCGAGAGGCTGGGGCTTCCTTCCCCCATCTGTTGCCCACTCACAGGATTGGAGCTCCGTGCAGGGCCGGGCAGGCCGGGACAGTGGGGTTCAGATTGTCTTCACGCTGCTTTTCTTGTAGAGCAGAGGTTACATGCTGGTGGCGATCACCCGTTAGGACCTGGACACCTGGCCTCACTCAGCACCCACCCCTGAAGCATGGATGTCACTCCAAGAGAAGTGGGTCTCTGTCCTTCCCGTTGGCTCCCGCGCATGGGTTTGGAGAAGGTTTTCCTCGCAGTAGAGGCACTGTCTATGATCACAGCACTCTGAAATTCTCACTAACAGGTCTGGCTACTTTTCAAGGAGACTATGTGGCAAGAACAAATGCCAGGGTGCTCTCCGCAAAGTTGAGTGGTGAATGTTGGTGGTGAGAAGGAAAGGAAACTCATAGAACCCTAAGGGAAGCAAGCTAAATCGTTGGCTATGGACAGCTAGGAAGCGTATCCCCGCAATCAAAGCACACTTCATTGTGGACCAAAACCACTCCCGCTAAGGGTAGGCCAGGCATGGAATCTCCCACCTGTCATCCAGCACTTTGGCGGACTGAGGACGGAAGATTGCTGGAGCCCAGGAGTTGAAACATGACTGTGTAACATCAGGCAGCCTCATCTCTATCTCCAAAATGTCATCAATGAGCTGGGCTTGGAGACATAGGCTTTTCGTTGCAGCCGCTTGGGAGGATTGCCTGAGCCCCGGAGGTCTACCCTGTGGTCAGGTGTGATTGTACCACTCTAGTACCGTCTGGGCATCAGAGTGAGGCCCTGACTCATAGAGAAACGCAACCCACAGATGCGGAAAACATATTTGCGAATGTACATCTGACAAGGGATGATCAGCTCGGAACTACAAGGAACTGCCACTTGCCGACAAGAAAAAAGCAAACAGCCTCATTTCACAGTGAGCAAAAGATATGAACAGACCCATCTCAACAGCAGACATACAAGCAGCCACCTAAGACATTGGAAAAAGCTCAGCCTCATTTGTCATCCGAAAATGCAAGTGAAAACGACCTTGAGGAGTCACCAATTTTCAGTCAGGATGGCTATCATCAATCATTCCCAAAACAACAGATGCTGGCGTGGAAATGACACAAAGGGAACACTTCTACACTGCTCGTGGGAGTGTAAACTCGGACCAGCTCTGTGGATAAGCATTTGGTGATTCCTAAACGATCTAAAAATCGACCCTGCCATCCTCCTACTGGGAACATACCAGGAAGAACGAAATCCCTCTCTCCAAGAGATATTTGCCCTTTTATGTTTATCGCCACATTGTTCGCAGTAGCAAGAACATGGAGCC
>NW_007257258.1:0-4208 GCF_000164805.1 Carlito syrichta | reverse complement strand
CAGCCATCTAACCAACCAGGTAGCTAGCTAGTTATGTCAGCTGGCTCACCAGCTAGCCTGTCAACTAGCTAGTCAGCTAGCAAAGTCAGCTAGCTAGCCAGTTAGCTAGTTAACTCAGCTAGCTACTCAGCTAAATATTCAGCTAGCTAATTAAGTCAGCTAACTAGTCAGGTTGCTAATCAGCTAACCAGTTCAGTCAGCTAGCTAGTCAGCTAGATTGTCAGCTAGATATTAAGTCAGCTAGCCAGTTAACTAGCCAGTTAGCTAGCTAGTTAAGGCAGCTAGCTAGACAGCTAGATAGCTTTTTTGCTAGCAAGTTATGTCAACTAGAGAGCCAGCTAGCTAGTCAGCTAGCTAGTTATGTCAGCTAGCAAATTAGTTAATTACTTAGATAACTAATTGGCTAGCCACTCAACCAGCTGATCAGATAGCTAGTGGGCTCACTCGTTTTCCATCAGGTCAGCTAACTAGTCGGCTCGCTCGCCTGCCAACCGGTCAGCAAATTAGTTGGCTGACTAGTCTGCCAACTGGTCAATTACTTGTTGTCTCACTCGCAGGCCAACAAGTCAGCTAACTAGTCAGCTTGTTTGCCAGCTGACTTGTTAAGTCAACTCACTGGTAGGCTAGTTTCTGGTTGACTAGTTAAGGCAGCTCACCCATCTGCTTACTTGATGGCTGACAAGTTAAGTCGGCTCACTGGTCAGCTCAATCACTGGTTGACTATTTAAGTCTTCTGACCAGTAGGCTCACTCGCCAGCTGACTAAAGTCAGCTGACCAGTCAGCTCACTCGCCAGCTGAATAGTTAAGTCAGCTGACATGTCAGCTCACTCACCGGCCAACTAGTTAAGTCTGTTGACCAGTTGGCTCACTCACCGGCCAACTAGTTTATTCAGCTGACCAGTTGACTAACTCATCTTCTGACTAGTTAATCAGCTAAGCAGTCAGCTGACTAGCCAGCCAACTAGTTATTTCGGCTAACCAAATGGCCGACTAGGCTGCCAACTTGTCAGCTGAGAAATTAGTTCTGCTAACTAGGAGGCCGAATAGTTAGGCCACCCAACTAGTCAGCCAAATAGTTGACTGACTAGTTAGGTCAGGAAACCAGCCAGCCTACTAGTTAATTGTACTAACTAGTGGACCAACTCATCAGTCAATTCGTTGGCTGAGCTTACTAGTCAGTTGACTAGTGGGCCACTTTGTTAAGCCAGATAATAAGTTGGCTGAGTAGTCAGGTAACGTGTTAAACCTGCTAAATATTCAGGCGACTTGTCACCCAACAAGTTAAGTAACTTAGCCAACTCGTTATCCAACTACTTAAGTCAGCTAGTTAACTCGTTTACCAACTAGTTAAAATGGTTAGCTAACTGGCTAACAGACTCATTAAATCAGCTAGCTATCTCATTAGCCAACTCGTTAAGTCAGCTAGCTAAGTAAGTTCGCTAACTAGATAGCTATCTAAGTCATCTAGCTAAGTCAACTAGATCAGTAGTTAGCTAATATTTAATCAGCTACTTAAGTCTGCTACCTAACTACTTAGGTAATTAGATATGTCAGGTAGTTATCCAGCTACTAAAATAGTTAGCTAACACTTTATTTTAGGTTGTCAGCTGGCTATCTAGTTAAATCAGTCAGTGCAGTCAGCTAGCTAAGTAGTTAAGTAAGCTAGCTAAGTCAGCTACTTAAGTCAGCTTTCTAATTTAGTCAGCTGGTTAAAACAGCTAGCTAGCTAGTGAGCTAGTGGGTTAAGTAAGCAGGTGGAGTCAGGTAGTTAGCTAGGCAACTAATGGGTTAAGTCAACTGGTTGAGTCAGCTAGCTAGCTAGTTAGCAAACGGGTTGAGTCAGCTGGATGAGTAGGCTTGCTATCTAGTTAGCTAACGAGTTAACTCAGCTGGATGAGTCAGCGAGCTAGCTAGTGAGCTATCGAGTTAAGTCAGTTGGTTGAGTCAGCTAGCTAACTCATTAGCTAATGAGTTAAGTCAGATAATTGTCACCATCTAGCAAGTTAGATAACGAATAAGCTAAATAGTTAGCTGGTTAAGTCATCTAGCTAGCTAGGCAGCTAACTAAGTCAGTTTGCTAGCTGCTAGCTACCTAGTTAGCTAACTATTTAAGTCGGCTGGTAAGCTACATAGCTAGCTAGTTAGCTAACTATTTACCGTCAGCTGGCTAGCTAGGTAGCTAACTAGTTAAGGCAGCTAGTTAAGTCAGCTGTCTAGGCAGCTGGCTTGCTAGTAAGTTAGCTAGTTTATTCAGTTGGTTAGCCAGTTGGACAGCTGGTTAATTCAGCTAGTTAAGATAACTGGCTAGCCAACTGACAAGGTAAATACCTAGCTAGTTAATTCAGCTGTAGATAAATGGCTAGGTAGTGATTTCAGCGAGTTAAGTCAGCTGGAGAGACAACTGTCTAACTGACTAAATCAAGTAGTTTAGTCAGCTGTCTAGCCAACTGACTAGTTAGGTAGCTAGCTAGATAAGTCAGATTGCTAGTACGCAGGGTAACTGTTCAATTCACCTAGTTAAGTCAGCTGGCTAGCCTGCTTGCTAGTTAGTTAGCTGGCTAGTTAAGTCAGCTGGTTAGCCAGCTTGCTAGCTAAAGTCAACTAGGTAAGTCAGATGGCTAGCCAGTTGACTAGCTGGTTAAGTCAGCTAGATATATCAGCTGACAACCAGCTCTCTAGCTAAGTCAACTCATTAAGTTAGTTGGCTATCCAAATTGTTAGCTAGTTAAAAAGCTAATTAATTCAGGTGGGTAGTCATCTGACTAGCTACTTATTTCAGCTAGTTAAGTCAGCTGGCTAGCTAGGAAGCAAGCTACATAAACAGCTAGTTATCTCAGCTAGTTAGCTAGTTAAGTCAGGTAGATAAGTCAGTTGGCTAGCTACAGAGCTAGCTAGTTAGCTAGATAGTTAAGCTAGCTAGTTAAGCCAGCTGACTACCTTGGTCACTAGCTGGTTAAGTCAGCTAGTTAAGTCAGTTTGCTAGCTAGTTAAGTCAGTGAGTTAAGTCATCTGGCGAGCCAGCTGCCTAGCTGAGTAGCTAGTTAGTTAAGTCAGCAGGCTAGATAGTTAATTAGTTAGTTAAATAACCTAGTTAAGTAAGCTCAATAGCCAGCTGGCTAGCTAAGGTAGATAAGTCAGCTGGGAAACCAGCAGACTATGTAGAGAGGTAGCTAGTTAAGTCAACTGGCTATCCAGTTGGATAGCTAGGTACCTAGTCAGTTAGATCAGTCAGCTAGCCAGCTGGTTAGCTAGTTAAGTCACCTAGTTAATTCAGCTGGCTATACAGGTGGCTAGTTAGGTACCTAGATAGTTAAGTCAGCTGTCTATCCAGCTGGCTATCTAGTTAAGTCTCCTAGTTAAGTCAGCTGGCTAGCCACCTGACTAGATAGGTAGCTGGCTACTTACATCACCTAGCTAGACAGCTGGCTAGTTAGTTAAGTCGACTACTTAAGTCAGCTTGCTAGCCAGCTGGCTAGCTGTATATCAACCTGGTTAATTCAGCTGACTAGCAAGAAGGACAGCTGTTTAAGTCAGCAAGCTATGTCAGTTGACTTGAACCTGGCTAGCTAGGTAGCAAGCTAGTTAAGTCAGTTGGTTAGCCAGCAGTCTAGCTAATTAACTCAGCAAGTTATGTCAGCTGGCTAGGAAGCTGGCTAGCTAGGTAGCAAGCTAGTTAAGTCAGCTGGGTAGCCAGCAGTCTAGCTAATTAAGTCAGCAAGTAATGTCAGCTGGCTAGGAAGCTAGATAGCTAGGTAGAGAGCTAGTTAAGTCAGCTGTCTAGCCAACTGGCTAACTAGCTACATCAACTAGTTGAGTCAGCTGGCTACCAAACAGGCTAGCTGCTTAAGTCAACTAGTTAAGTCAGTTGGCTAGTCTGCTGGCTAGCTAGGTAGCAAGTTGGCTAGGCAGCTGGCTAGCTAGTAAAGTCAGGTAATTAATTCAGTTGGCTTCTAGCTGGCTAGCTAGGTAGCAAGTTTAGTCATATGGCTAGCCAGCTGGTTACCTGGTTAATTCAGCTAGTCAATTCAGCTGGTCAGCCAGCTGGCTAGTTAGTTGAAGCAGTTAGATAAGTCAGCTGGTTAACCATCGGGCTAGCGGGTTAAATCAGCTAGTTAAGTCAGCTGGCCAGCCAGCTGGCTAGCTAGAATGCTAGCTAGTTAAGTCAGCTAGTTAAGTCAGCTGGCCAACCATCTTGGGAGCTAGGTAG
>NW_007257257.1:1165-5150 GCF_000164805.1 Carlito syrichta | reverse complement strand
ACTATTCATATGTACACACTTGATGTTATATCCTTGTCTCCGAGGCGACCTTCTGAATAGGCCTTCATAGGCCTCAGCTGTGTGGTTACATATGTTGGCTCCCAACAAGGTATTGCAGCATGCAGGGAAGTTTTGGGTCACTGCTCCCTCCAGCTCTCTCCCCGGCCCGGCACCCGGCACTGCCAGTCACACAGGGAGGCTCTGAGCACCCGCCCCTCAGAGACACCAGTTCCATTACTGGCTGAAGTATTCTGTAGGGTCCCAGCACCACTCTCGCCATTTACAGCCTGCCCTTTGGAACTTTGGAGCTCTGGAACTCCAGGTCCACCCTGGCTGAGGCACTCAGCGTGAGACCCCAAGCCAGAGGACCCAGACAAGCGGAGAAAAACAGATCTGCTTAAACTGCCTCGCCATTCTCCAGGCAGACTTCCATTGCCCTGCCCACCTAGCAACAAATTTTCCTCAGCTCCTAAGGCAACAGTGCGAAACAGGAGACAAAGCCCCACCCCTATGCTGCAACAAAAAACAAAAGGGAGAGGCTGGAATCGGAGATCACAGAAGTGACTCTAGTCTGATCGCTTATTTTGACTTATGATTTCATCATTGAAACTGTTGGTCTAGATTACGTTTGGTGTTTACCTTCTGACTTATACTGTTTCTTGATTTTTTTGGCCTGCCTCTGTTTAGCTATCAGTATTCTTTAGGGAATCTTTCTTACCTGTCTTTTTTCACTTCTTCCCAGCCCTGTGTCTCTGTCTCACCTGATAGTTGGTATGTATATCTGTTTTCCCTCTTGCACTTCTCTCTTTCACTTATTTTGACTTATGATTTTATCATTGTAACTGTTAGTTTAGATCACGTCTGTTGTTTACCTTCTGATCTACACTGTTTCTCGATTTTATTGACCTGTGTCTGTGTAGCTATCAGTATTCTTTAGGGAATCTTTCCTACGTGTCTTTCTTCACTTCTTCCCGATCCTGTGACTGTTTTTCACCTGATAGCTGGTATGTATATCTGCTTTCCCTCTCGCACTTCTCTCTTTCGCTCATTTTGACTTATGATTTTATCATTGTAACTGTTGGTTTAGATCACGGTTATTGTTTACCTTCTGACTTACACTGTTTCTCAATTTTATTGCCCTGTCTCTGTGTTGCTATCAGTACTCTTTAGTACTATGTAGCTATCAGTACTCTTTCTTACGTGTCTTTCTTCATCTCTTCCCAGCCCTGTGTCTCGTTCTCACCTGATAGTTGGTATGTATATCTGTTTTCCCTCTCGTGTTTCTCTCTTTCTAACTCCCTATTGACCCCCCCTTCCTTCATTATTTTCCTCTTCTATATGCCCCCTTTTTAAATCTAGGGACCAAGACTGCAAACTGCTGAATAGACAGACTGTAAAGCAGAGGGAAAAGTGAACAAAACCAGAAGACCCTCATAAGGAAGAACAGGACATTGTAGACGAGAAATAAAAGCAACCCCACCTTCCCTCAAAAACAGAATTGAAGAGGGGGAGGGAAAGGGGGAAAGGAAGAAAAATCTACAGAAATGAAGAAAAAACAAAAGAAGAGTATGGGTCTCTCCCAGACGCCTGGGAGAGCAGACACTGAGAAAACTGACTTTGGAATACAAACAATGAAAAGTCCCCAGAATGAAGGGTCTCAAAATGCAAATGTAGATATCAAAACAATAATGGAGAGATTAAAAAGAATTGAGGAGACACAAGAAGAAACTAGGAAGGAGCTGATATCTGAGATAACAGTAATAAAGAATGCTGTGAATGAAATAAATAACAAATTGATAAGCATGGAAAGCAGAATTACCCAAGCAGAAGAAAAAATCTCAGAGCTTGAGGACCAAAATATAGAAATAACCCAAACTCTTAAAAACACAGAAAATAAGCTAAAAAAGACAGAACAAAACCTTCAAGAGATGAGTGACTACCTCAAGAGGCCTAACCTAAGAATAATCGGACTCCCTGACGCAGAAAGAGAAACAGAGACCACATTGGAACAAACTTTTCATGAGATCATTCAAGAAAATTTCCCTTATCTAATCAGTGATACCAAAATTCAAACACAAGAGATTCAGAGAACCCCCGCAAGACAACAAATGAGAAGATCAACTCCTAGACACATAATAATTCTCCTAAATAAAGTAGGCACAAAAGAAAAAATCCTAAAGGCAGCAAGAGAAAAAGGCCAGATCACCCACCATGGAAGACCAATCGGAATAACAGCAGATTTATCTGCAGAAACTCTGCAGGCTAGGAGAGCTTGGAGCCCTATCTTCAAAGTCCTAAAGGATAAACAATTTCAACCAAGAATAACCTACCCAGCCAAGCTAAGCTTCATCAGTGAGGGAGAATTAAAATCTTTCCCAGGTATCGAATTCCTAAGAACTTATGCAGCCACAAAACCATCTCTACATGAAACACTTAAGAAAGTACTAAACACAGAAGAAAAGGAAAAAAGAACAACGTTCTTCACAAGAGTACAGGGAAAAGAATAAAATATACACGAACCATCCCCAAAACCAAAAGAAAGACAAAAAAAAAAAGAAAAAAGAAAAAACCAAGTGGAAGAACAACAACTCAATAAGAACTCCATGATAGGGACGAACTCTCACATTTCAATAATTAGTCTGAATGTGAATGGACTAAACTCACCACTGAAAAGACATAGAATGACAAAATGGATAAAATATCACCAGGCAACAATATACTGCCTTCAAGAGACCCATCTCACTAGAAAGGACATAAACAGACTCAAAGTAAGAGGATGGGAAACAAATTTTCAGGCGAATGGAACACAAAAGAAAGGAGGAGTCGCAATCCTAATTTCAAACAAAATACCATTTAAGCTATCAAAAATTAAAAAAGATACAGAAGGCCACTACATAATGATAAAAGGCTCACTACATCAACAAGAAATATCTACCCTAAACATATATACACCCAACATAGGTGCACCAACATTCATAAAGCAACTTCTAGGACAACTAAAGAAAGACATTGACTCTAACACCATAATAACTGGGGACTTAAATACACCACTCACAACCTTAGACAGATCATCAGGACAAAAAATCAGCAAGGAGATCCAGAACCTCAACGAGACTCTGGACCAAATGGACTTAATTGATACCTATAGAACACTCCATTCAAAGACCACAGAATACACATTCTACTCATCACCACAAGGAACATATTCTAAGGTCGACCACATAATTGGACACAAATCAAGTATAAGGAAATTTAAAAGGACTGAAATTCTACCATGCACCTTCTCGGACCACAGTGGAATAAAAATAAACATTGACACCAACAAAGTCCCCCCAAAACCCACAAAGACATGGACACTAAACAGCATGATGCTAAATAACTCCTGGGTCAATGAAGACATCAAAATAGAGATCAAGGATGCCCACTCTCTCCCCTCCTGTTCAACATAGTATTGGAAGTCCTGGCTAAAGCAATCAGAGAAGAGGAGGCAATCAGAGGTATTCAAATAGGAAAAGAAGAAGTCAAGTTATCTCTCTATGCAGATGATATGATGGTGTACCTTGAAAACCCAAGAGAATCTGTCAAAGACCTCCTTACATTGATAAAAGCCTTTGGCAAAATCTCAGGATACAAAATAAATGTACAAAAGACAATCGCATTTCTCTACACCAATAATAAACAAACAGAAACCCAAATAAAAAACACAGTTCCATTCACAATAACCACAAAAAAAAATGAAATACCTTGGCATCTTCCTAACCAGAGACATGAAAGACCTTTACAATGAAAATTACAAAACACTGCTCAAAGAAATCAAAGCTGACATGAACAAGTGGAAAAATATCCCATGCTCATGGATTGGAAGAATCAACATTGTGAAGATATCCATCTTACCTAAGGCAATCTACAATTCAATGCAATACCCATCAAATTACCAACACATTCTTCTCAGACCTAGAAAAACAACACAGGATTCATATGGAAA
>NW_007257257.1:0-1145 GCF_000164805.1 Carlito syrichta | reverse complement strand
AATAGCCAGAACAACCCTCAGCAAGAAAAACAAAGCAGGTGGTATCACAATACCAGATTTCAAACTTTACTATAAAGCTACAATCATCAAAACAGCTTGGTATTGGTACAGGAACAGGCATATAGATCAATGGAACAGAATTGAGATTCCAGAAGCAAAACCTCAATTTCTCAACCAACTCATCTTCGACAAAGCCCCCACCATCTACCAATGGGGAGAGGAGAACCTATTCACTAAATGGTGCTGGGAAAATTGGCTGACCACATGCAGAAGATTGAAACAGGACCCCTATCTCTCCACATGCACAAAGGTTAACTCCAAATGGATCAGAGACCTAAATGTAAAACCTCAAACCAAAAGAACCTTAGAAAAGGAAGGAAATACTCTCATGGAAATCGGAACTGGCATCCAATTCCTGTACAAAACCCGAAACCCACAGGACTTAAGAGAGAAGATAGACAAATGGGACCTTATTAAACTGACAAGCTTCTGCAAAGCCAAAGAAACCATCAAGAGAGCAGGGAGACAGCCTACAGACTGGGAAAAAGTATTTGCCAACTCTAGGTCTGACAAAGGCTTAACATCCTGGATCTACAAGGAACTGAAGCGTACTGAAAAGAAGAAAACAAACAACCCCATTATAAAATGGGCAAAAGATATGAACAGACACTTCACAAAAGAAGACATTCGAGCAGCCAACAAACACATGAAGAAATGCTCAACCTCACTAATCATCAGGGAGATGCAAATCAAAACCACACTGAGATACCACCTAACTCCAGTCAGAATGGCAATTATCAACAACTCAAAAAATAACAGCTGCTGGAGAGGGTGTGGTGAAAAGGGAACACTTCTACACTGTTGGTGGGAGTGTAAACTAGTGCAACCTCTGTGGAAAGCAGTGTGGCGATTCCTAAAAGCTCTAAAAATTGACCTTCCATATGACCCTGCAATCCCCCTACTGGGAATATACCCTGAAGAACACAAATCACTCTATAAAAAAGATACCTGCACACGTATGTTTATCGCAGCATTGTTTCACAATAGCAAGAACCTGTAAACAACCATGCTGCCCATCAAAAGAGGACTGGATTTGTAAAATGTGGTACATATACACGATGGAATTACTACGCAGCCATAAAAAA
>NW_007257256.1:2210-2873 GCF_000164805.1 Carlito syrichta | reverse complement strand
GTCAGTTGTGACTTGATCTTTTGCATTTCTGATTGTGTGTATTCGGGCTTTTTCTCTCTTTTTCTTGGTTAGTCTAGCTAGGGGTCCATCAATCTTGATTATTCTTTCAAAAAAACCAGTTTTTTATTTCATTGAATTTTTTTTTGTATTTATTTTGTCTTCTATGTCCCAAATTTGGGCTTTTATTTGGTGATCTGGATTCCTCTTTTGAAGTTAGGGTTTTGGTGCTCTTGCTTTTCCGGCTTCCTTAGGTGATTTTTTAGGCTGTTAACTTATGGTATTTCCATTTTAGTACTGCCTGCATGGCATCCCAGAGATTTTGGTAAGATGCTTTTTTATTTTCATTTGTTTCCAGGAATCTTTTAATGTCTGTTTGGATTTTTTTTTTTTTTCAGTTGGAGTCTCACTCTGTCACCCAGACTGGAGTGCAGTGGCGGCTTCCAGTCACTGCTGCCTTAACATGCTGGGCTCCAGTGATCCTTCTGCCTTGGCCTTCCGAGTAGCTGGAATTACAGGCACGCACTACCACGCCCATCTAAGTTTTTGATTCATTGTAGAGATGAGGTCTTGCCAAGTTTCCCAGGTGGGTCTCGAACCCGCAGCCTCAGGCAATCCACTCACCTCAGCCTCCCAAAGCTCAGGATTACAGGCTGAGCCACCGAG
>NW_007257256.1:0-927 GCF_000164805.1 Carlito syrichta | reverse complement strand
TGTCTCGAGTCTGATGAGGAGACCATCTCTGGGTCCCAGGTTGGAGGCTGGACATACCTGGGCAGGGCAATGCAGGCCTCTGTCTGGTCTCAGGACAGAGAAGATGGTGCTGGTCAGCATCTTCTCACCAGCATTGGGGCTTCATTCCAGAGTTCCACACCATGCCTTCTCCGTGGTTCCTGCTGCTTGTGCCTGGTCTTCTGCCTCAGATGATGATGTGGGTCAGGTACCAGATGGTGAAGAGCCGCTGTTCTCTGCTGCTTCATCTCAAGAGAGCCCGAGAATGGCAGACAATCCAGTGCACTGGGGGATCCAATGTCAGGGCAGTGGTGGGTAGCCATCACCTCTGGAGGACAGCCCTATCTGGAGGACAACATGAATCCAAGTCTCCCCTCAGATGGACTTTCACTCACCTACCGGCACACACCCCTCATGCAAATAATCTTTATAGACACTCACTTTTGCAGAGATTCTCACACTTCAACATGGTCTGTTGTCATCTTGTTTCTCCCTCTCCAGCATCATTAATGAAGAGTGGGTCTCTTTCCCACTGTTTATTTTATTGACTTTGTCAAAGATCACTTGGTTGCAAGTATGTGGCTTTATATCTGTGTTCTCTATTTTGTTCCATTAATTTATGTGTCTATTTTTGTACCAGTATCATGTTCTTTCAGTTACAAAGCCTTGTAGTCTAATTTGAAGTCAGGTAATATGATACCTGTGCATCTGTTCTTTTTACTGAGCATTGCTATGCATATCCAAACTCTTTTTTGTTTCATATAAACTTTAGAACTGTTCATCTTAGTTATGTGCAAAAGAATGATATTTTTAAAAAATTTAAAAAAATTTTTATTGTAAGATGTGAATGGAGTACAATTCAGGGTTAGGTATACAAACGTTGATTATACAGGTACCCTTGTTGGTGAG
>NW_007257255.1:6016-9726 GCF_000164805.1 Carlito syrichta | reverse complement strand
CAGTTCGCTAGCTAGATAAAAAGCTAGTTAATTCAGATGGCTAGAGTGCTGTCTGGCTAGTTATTTCAGCTAGTAAGGTCACCTGGGTAACTAGGTAGTAAGCTAGTTAAGTCAGCTAGCTATGTCAGACAGCTAGCTAGTTAAGTCAGCTAGTTAAGTCAGCTAGCTAGCTAGATAGCTAACTAGGATGCCAGCTAGTTATTTCAGCTAGTAAAGTCAGCTGGTTTGCTAGTTACCTAGATAGTTAAGTCAGCTAGTTATGTCAGCTGGCTAGCTAGCTAAGTCAGCTAGTTAAGTCAGCTGGCTATCCACCGGCCTAGCTGGGTAGCTATCTAGTTAAGTCAGCTGGATAGCTAGCTGGCTAGCTAGTTATGTCACCTAGTTAATTCAGCTCACCAGCCAACTAGTTATGTAGAAAGCTAGGTATTTAAGTCAATTGGCAAGCCAGAGGGATATTTAGATAGCTAACTAGTTAAGTCAGCTGGCTATCCAGCTGAATTAACTAAGTAGCTGTGCAGTTATGTAAGCCTGCCTGCAAGGTGGCTAGTTAGTTAAATAACATGGTTAAGTCAGCTGGCTAGACAGCTGGCTTGCTGTGTAGCTAGATAGTTATACCAGCTGTCAAGCTAGCTGGCAAGCTATTTAAGTAACTTAGTTAAGTCAGTTGGCTATTCAGCTTACTAGCTAGGTAGCTAACTAGTTATGTCAGCTGTCCAACAAGCTGGATAGCTAGTTAAGTTACATAATTTAGTTTGCTAGCTAGCCAGCTGGCTAGCTAGGTATCATGCTATTTAAGTCAGCTGGCTAGACAGCAGGCTATATAATTAAGTCACCTAGTTAAGTCAGCTGTCTAGCCAGCTGGCAAGCTATATAGCAAGCTAATAAGTACAGCTGAGTAGCAAGCAAGCCAGCTTTTTAAGTCAGCTAGTTAAGTCAGCTGGCTTGCCAGTTGTCTAGCTAAGTAGCAAACTAGTTAAGTCAGTTGGCTAGCCAGTCGGTTAGCTATCTAAGTCAGCTAATTAATTCATCTGTCTTCCTAGCTGGCTAGCACGATATCAAGCTTGTTAAGTCAGCTGGCTAGCCACCAGGCTAGCTAGAGTTGTCAACTAGTTATATCAGCTCGCTTGCCAGCTGGCTAAATTGTTATGTCAGCTAGTTGAGTCAGCAGGATAACCAGCTGGCTAGCTGATTAAGTCAGCTAATTAATTCAAGTAGCTAGCCAACTGGCTAGCTAGGTAACTCGCTTCTTTAGTCAGCTGAGTAGCCAGCAGGCTACCTGGTTAATTCAGCTAGTTAAGTCAGCTGGCTAGCCACCTGACTAGTTAGGTAGCTAGCTAATTAAGTCAGCTGGCTAGCCAACTGGCTACCTATTTAAGTCAGTGTGTTAAGTGAGCTGGTTAGACAACAGGCTGGCTAGTTGGCTAGTTAAGCCAGCTGGCTAGCCAAATGACTATCTAGTTAAGTCTGCTAGCTAAGTCAGCTAGTTAGCCAGCTAGCTAGGTGGCTGGCAAGTTAAGCTGGATGGTTAGCAGGCTTGTTAGGTAGGTGGCTAGCTAGCTAAGCCCACTGGCTAGCCAGCAGACAAGCAGCGTGCCTGGCTAGTTAAGCTGGCTGGCTATCTGACTGTCTAGCCAGCAGGCTGCCTAATTAAGCCAGTTGGCTAGCCGTCTGGCCAGGCTGCTAGCTGGCTAGCTGTCTCTCTAGTCAGCTAGCCAGCTAGGTAGCTAGCTAGTTAAGCCAGATGCCTAGCAGTGTAACCAAAAATTTGGCTAGCTTCTTAAGTCAGTTGACTTGCCTGATCCAGCCAACTTGCTAGTCAGCTACTTAAGTCAGCTAGCAATCCAGCTAGCTAGTTAAGTCAGCTAGCAAGTCAGCTAACTATTCAGCTAGCTAGTTAAGTCATCTAGCTATTCAGTTTGCTAGTCAGCTAGCTAGCTGGTCAACTAGATAGTTAAGTCAGTTATCCAGCTAACTAGCCAGTTAGCTAGCTAATTAAGTCAGCTAGTTAGACAGCTAGATAGCTTGTTTGGTATCAAGTTATGTCAGCTAGATAGCCAGTTAGTTAGTTAAGTCAGCTAGCAAATCAGCTTGGTACTTAGCTAACTAGTCGGCTTGAAACTCAGCTAGCTGGTCATGTAACTAGTGAGATCACTTGATTTCCATCAGGTCAACTAATTAGTCAGCCCCGTTGCCTGCCAAACAGTCAACAAACTAGTCTGCTTGATCGCCAGTCATCAACTAACTTGTCGGCTCTCTCACAGACCAATATGTTGGCATGCTATTTGGCTTGCTCTCCAGCTGATGAGTTAAGTCATCTCAGCAGTCGGCTCGCACGCCAGCTGAATATTTATGGCACCTCGCCTGTTGCCTCACTTGTCAGTCGACCAATTAAGTCGGCTCACTCGTCGTCTCACTGGCTGGCCGACTAGTTAAGTCATCTGAGCGGTTGGCTCACTCACCAGTCGACTAAAGTCAGCTGACCAGTCAGTTCACTCGCCAGTCATATAGTTAAGTCAGCTGACGAATTGACTCACTCACCGGGTGACAAGTTACGTCAGCTGACCTGTGAGATCACTTGCCAGACGATGAGTTAAATTAGCTCACCTGTCGGCTCTTTTGCCAGCCAACTAGTTAAATCAGATAACCAGTCGGCTGCCTAGCTGGCCAACTAGTTAAGTCAGCTAACCAATTGGTCAAATAGTAGGCCACCTTGTCAGCCGACAAATTTGCTCAGCTAACTAGTTACCGACAAGTTAGCCCATCTAAATAATTGGCCTACTAATCGACCAACTACTTAGGTCAGCACAACAGCCATCCAACTAGGTAACAGAGCTGACTAGTGGGCCAACTCGTCAGTCAACTATCTAACCCAGCTAACTAGTCTGCCAACTGGTCGGTCAAGTAGTTAAGGCAGCTAAAATGTTGGTCGTGTAGTCAGCCAACATGCTAAGACAGTTAACTATTCTGCTGACTCATCAACCAAGTTAAGTTACCTAGCTAACCCATTAAACAACTAGATAAGTCAGCTAGCTAACTAGTATCCCAACTAGTTAACACAGGTAGCTAACTCATTAACCAATTTGTTAAATGAGTTAGCTATCTATTTAGCCACCTAGTTAACTCAGCTATCTAAGTCAGCTAGCTAACCAGCTAGCTAGCTATTTCAGCTAGCTATGTCAGTTAGCTCACTAGCTAGCTAAATATATGTCAGCTACTTAAGTCTGCTACCTAACTAGTTAGTTAATTAGTTAAGTCAGCTACTTATTCAGCTAGTTAAATAGCTAACTATATAATGCAGGTATTTATGTCAACTAGATAACTAGTTAAGTCAGCCAATTAAGTCAGCTACCTAAGTATTTAAGTCACATACCTAATTCAGCTAGTTAAGTCAGCTTTCTAATTACGTCAGCTGGTTAAGACAGCTAGCTAGCAAGTAGGTAGGTAGCTAGCTAATTATTTAAGTTGACTAGCCTGCAGATGAGCTAGTTAAGTCAGTGAGTGAGTTTGCTGGGTGACTGGTTAGCTAGATGGCTAGCTAGTTAAGCAAGCTGGCTAGCTGGATGGCTATCAAATTAGGACAGGTAGTTAAGTCAGCTGGTTAGCCAGCTGGCTAGCTTGGTGGTTGGCATGTTCAGACAGCTGGTTAGCAGGCTGGTCAGGTAGGTGGTCAGATAATTAAGCCACCTCGTTGACAGCTGAACAGCAGCTTG
>NW_007257255.1:0-5009 GCF_000164805.1 Carlito syrichta | reverse complement strand
TAGGTCAGCTAACTAATCGGATGACTAGTTAGGTCAGGAAATTAGTCAGCCAACTAGTTAGCCAAGCTAACTAGTGGGCCACTCGTCAGTCAAATACTTAACCCAGCTTAATTGTCGGCCAACTATGTGGCCAACATTTTATGCCAGCAAACAAGTCAGCTGAGTAGTCAGTCAACATATTAAACCAAGTAACTAGTCAGTCAACTCATTAGCCAACAAGTTAAGTCACCTTGCTAACTCGTTAACCAATAAGTTAAAAAAGTTAACTAACTGGTTAACCAACTTGTTAAGTCAGCTAGCTATCTAGGTAGCTAGCTAGTTTATCCAGTTAGTTAAGTCATCTGGCTAGCTAGGTAGCTTGCTGGTTAATTCAGCTAGTTAATTCAGCTTACTTGCTAGTTAAGTCAGCGAGTTAAGTCAGCTAATTAATTAAGTCAGCGAGTTAAGTCAGCTAATTAGCCAGCTGCCAAGCTATATAGCTGGCTAATTACGTCAACTGGCTAGCCAGTTAGCTAGTTAGTTAAGTAACCTGGTTAAGTCAGCTCACTAACAAGTTGACTAGCTAGTTAGCTAGACAGTTAAATCAGCCTGCTAGAAAGCTGGCTACCTGATTAAGTCAACTAGTTAGGCCAGATGGCTGTCCAGCTGGCTGGCTTGGTTGTAAGCTAGTTAAGTCAGCTGGCTAGCTAGCTGGCTAGCTAGTTAAGTCAGCTAGATAATTCAGCTGGCTTCCCAGTTGGCTGGCTAGGTAACTAGATAGTTAAGTCAGCTAGCTAGTTAGCTGGCTAGCTGGTTAAGTCAGTTTGTTAATTCAGCTGGCCATCCAACTTTCTAGATAATAAAGTCAGATAGTTAAGTCAGCTGACCAGAGAGCTGGCTAACTATGTAACTAGCTAGTTAAATCAGCTAGTGAACTCAGCTGGAGAACTGGGTAGCCAGATTGTTAAGTCAGCTAGTTAAGTCAGCTGGATAGCTGGTTAAGGCAGTTAATTAAATCAGCTTGCTAGCCAGCTGCCTATGATGGTAACTATCTAGTTAAGTCAGCTGGTAGCCAAATGGCTAGCTAGTTAAGTCACCTAATTAAGTCAGCTCGGTGGCCAGTTGGTTAGCTAGATAGGTAGTTAAATCATCTGGCAAGCCAGTGGGCTATGTAGGTAAATAGCTAGTTAAGTCATTTGGCTAGCAATTAGGCTTCCTAGTTATAAGAACTAGTTAAGTCAGCTGGATATTCAGCTGTCTAGCTAGGTAGAGAGCTAGTTAAGTTTGTTGGCTAACCTGCTGACTATTTCATTATGTCAGCTAGGTAAGTCAGTTGGCTAGGCTGCTGGCTAGCTAGGTATCTAGGCAATTAAGTCAGTTGGCTCTCCAGTTGGCCAGCTAGTTAAGTCAGGTAGTTTACTTATCTGGCTTACCAGCTGGGTAGCTAGTTAAATCAGTATGTTAATCAGTTGTCAAGCCAGCTGGCTAGGTAGTTAAAAAACTAGTTAAGTCAGATGGGCAGCCATCTGATTCGCTAGACATTTCAGCTAATTAAGTCAGTTGGCTAGCTAGGAAGCTAGTTATTTAAGTCAGTTAGATATGTCAGCGAGCTAGCTAGTTAAGTCAGCTAGTTAAGTCAACTAGCTATATGATAGCTAGCTAGTAAAATCAGCTAGTTATGGCAGCTGGCTAGGTAGGTAGCTGACTAGTTAACTCAGCTAGTTAGGTCAGCAGCCTAGCTAGTTAAGTGAGTTAAGTCAGCTTGCTAGTCAGCTGTCTAGCAGGATAGCTAGCTAGATAAGTCTGCTGGCTAGCCAGCTGGTTGCTTCTTTACATCAGCTAGTTAAGTCAGTGGCAAGCCAGCGTTATACATTGGTAGCTAGCTAGTTAAATAAGCTGTCTAGCCACCTGGCTAACTAGTGATGTCAGCTACTTAAGTCAGATGGTTAGCCAACTGGCTAATGAGTTAAGTCACCTAGTGGAGTCAGCTGACTAGCCAGTTGCTTAGGTGGCTAAGTCAGCTAGTTAATTGAAATAGCTAGCCATCTGCCTAGCTAGGTACCCAGCTACTTAAGTCAGCTGGCTAGCCCGCTATCTAGCTTGTTATATCAGCTAGTTAAGTCAACTGGCTAGCCCCCTGGTTAGGTAGGTAGCTAACTAATTAAGTCATCTGGCTAACCCACTGTCTAGCTAGTTAAGTCAGCTAGTTAAGAGAGCTGGCTAGCCTGCAGGCTAGATTGGTGGCTAGCTAGTTAAGCCAGCTGGATAGTCAGATGGCTATCTACTTAAGTCAGCTCATTAAGTCAGCTGGTTCACTGGCTGGCTAGCTAGGTGGCTGCCAAGTTAAGACGGCTGGTTAACAGGCTGGTCAGTTATGTGGCCATCTAGTTAAGGGGTTAGCTAGCCGGCTGACCAGCAGGGTTTCTTGCTAGTTAAGCTGGCAGGCTATCAGATTGTCCAGCCAGCTGGTTGGCTATTTAATTCAGCTAGGTAAACAACTGGCCAGCCCTCTAACTACCTGGTTGGCTGCCTATCCAACTAGCCAGCCAAGTAGCTAGCTAGTTAAGACAGCTGAATAGCCATCTAGCCAAACAGGTAGCTAGCTAATTTAGTCAGTTAGCTAGACAGCTAGCCTGCCAATTAGCTAGTCAGCTGTCAAGTCAGTTACCTATTCAGCTAGCTAAGTCAGCTAGGTAGACAGTTTGCTTATCAAGTAGCTATTTTAGTCAACAAGCAAGTAAGCTAACTGATCAGCTGGATAGTTAAGTCAGCTAGCCAGCTAACTAGTCAGTTAGCTAGCTAATTAAGTCAGCTATATAGACAGCTAGGTATCTTCTTTTCTAGCTAGTTATGTCAGTTACATAGCCAGCTAGCTTGTCAGCTATCTAGTTAAGTCAGCTGGCAAATCAGCTACTTATTTAGCTAATAAGTGGGCTAGCAACTCAGCAAGATGGTCAGGTAATTATTGGCCTCTCTTGATTTCCATCAGTTTAACTAGTCTGTTCACTCACATGCTAACCAGTCAGCAAACTAGTCGGCTCACTTGCCAGCCAAAAGTTCAAGTAACTCATCGACTTACTCGCAGGCCAACAGGACAGCTAACTAGTCGGTTTGCATGCCAGCCAATTGTTAATTCAGCATGCCAATGGCTCTCTCACTGACTGACTAGTTAAGGCATCTCACCCATCGGCTCACTCGACGGCCAACTAGTTAATTCTGCTCACAAGTGTGCTCATTGAAGGGTGACTAGTCAAGTCTTCTGACTGGTTGCCTCACTCACCAGCCAACTAAAGTCAGCTGACCATTCAGCTCATTCAATTGTAGGTTAGTTAAGTCAGCTGACCAGTTGGCTCACTTGCTGGCTGACTACTTATGTCAGCTTACCAGTCGGCTCAATCACTGGTTGACTTGTTAAGTCAACTGACCAGTTGACTCTCTCACACCCCAACTAGTTAAGTCCACTCACCTGCTGGCTCACGCAATGGCCAACTAGTTAAGTCAGGTAACCTGTCCACCAACGAACCATCCAAATAGTAAAGTGAGCTAAAAAATCGTCCGACTAGACAAATTTGTCAGCAGACAAGTTACCACAGCTAACTAGTTGGCTGAGTAATTAGGTCAGTTAACTTCTCGGCCAACTAGTCAGTCAACTAGTTAGCTCAGCAAAAGAGCAGAAAAGTATTTACAATTGCTAACTAGAGGGCCAACTCGTCAGTCAACTTGTTAACCCAGCTAACTAGTCGGCCGACTTGATAAGCCAGCTAACAAGTCTGCTGAGTAGGCAACCAACGTGTTAAACAATGTAGGTAGTCGGCTGACTCGTGAGCCCACAAGTTAATTCACCTAACTAGTGTGTTAACCAACTAGTTAAGTCAGCTAGTTAACTAGTTTACCAACTAGTTAAAACAGTTAGCAAACTCATTAACCAAATCGCTAAATCAGCTAGCTATCTCATTTGCCAACTAGTTAAGTCAGCTAGCTAAGTCAGCTATCTAACCAGCTAGCTAGCTAAATAACCTAACTACATCAGCTAGCTCACTAGTTAGTGAACTATTTAAATCACCTACTTAAGTCTGCTACCTAACTAGTGAGATAATTATTAAAGCAGCTAGTTATTCAGCTAGTTACATAGTTAGCTGACTATTTAATTCAGGTAGTTAAGTCAGCTAGCTAACTTGTTAAGTCAGCCAGTTAAGTCAGTAGGCTAAGTAGTTAGGTCAGATAGCTAAGTCAGCTAGTTAAGTAATTTTTCTAATTTAGTCATATAATTAAGACTGTTAGGTAGCTAGTTAGCTAATGGATTAAGTCAGCAGGTGAGTAAGGTTGTCAGCTAGTTAACTAACGGGGTCAGCCAGCTGATTGAGTCAGTTAGCTAACTAGTTAGAAAATGGGTTGTGTCAGCTGGTTGAGTAGGCAAGCTGTTAGTTAGCTAACGAGTTAAGTCAGATGTTTGAGTCAGTTAGCTTGCTCTTTAGATAACGAGTTAAGTCAGATGATTAAGTCAGCTAGCTAGCACATTAGATAATGAGTAAGCTTACTAGTTAAGTAGCTGGTTAAGTCAGCAAACTAGCTAGGCTGCTAAATATGGAAGTCAGTTTGTTAGCTAGGTAGCTAGCTGGTTAGATAACTATTTAACTCAGCTGGCTAGCTAGGTAACTAGCTAGTTAGCGAACTATATGTCAGCAGGCCAGGTAAGTAGCTAACTAGTTAACTCACCTAGTTAAGTCAGCTGGCTACCCAGAAGGCTAGATAGGTAGCAAGCTAGTTAAGTCAGCTGTCTAGTCAGCTGGCTAGCTGGTTAATTCAGCTAGTTAAGAGAGCTGACTAGTCAACTAGCAATGTATGTAGCTAGCTAGTTAAGTCAGCTAGATAGCTACCTGACTAGCTAGTGATGTCAGTGTGTTAAGTCACCTGACTAGTGAACTGTCTAGCTGGTTAAGTCAGCTAATTTAGTCAGCTGCATATCCAGCTGACTAGACAGATAGCTAGCTAGATATGTCAGCTTGCTAACCAGCAGGCTAGCTATTCAG
>NW_007257254.1:2932-3741 GCF_000164805.1 Carlito syrichta | reverse complement strand
CATTTGATATTGCTCAATCAGTTCACTTGTTTACATCTTTTCCATAAATCACATGTAAGTCTCTGAAGCTCAGAAAAGTGTGCCAAGCCCCTAGATACGTAGTTCTTAATCCCAACTGGACATGAGATTGGGAAGCTTTAAAAAACCCCAGTGTCAGCTGGGCTCGGTGGCTCAGCCTCTAATCCCATGCCTTTGGGAGGCTGAGGTGAGTGGACTGCCTGAGGCTGCAGGTTCGTGACCTGCCTGAGCAGGCGAGACCTCATCTCTACAATAAAATCAAAAATAAGCCAGGCTCAGTGCCTCAGCCTGTAATCCCATGCCTTTGGGAGGCTGAGGTGAGTGGATTGCCTGAGCCTGCGGGTTCGAGCCTGCCTGGGCAGCAAGACCTCATCTCTACAATAAATAAAAAACAATCAGCTGGGTGTGGTAGCACATGCCTGTAATTCTGGCTACTCAGAAGGTTGAGGCGGAAGGATCACCAGAGCCCAGCTGGTCGAGGCTGCGGTGGCTGGGAGCGGCCACTGCACTCCAGTCTGGGTGACAGAGTGAGACTCCAACTCCAAAAAAAAAAAAAGAATCCCCAGTGTCAGTCAGGTGTTGTGTATGATCCCAGGACTTTGGGAGCCCAAGGTGAGAGGATTGCCTGTGGCCACGGGTTCAAGACCAGTCTGTGAAGGGCGCAGGGAACAGTCAGAAGGGCATCTCCCGAGATGGCGCTAAACACTATATAGAACCAAACAAAGACACAAAGGTCCTAAACTCCGGCTTTTCCCGCACGCGCGAAGCTTAAGCCTGTGCTCAATAACTTC
>NW_007257254.1:0-2500 GCF_000164805.1 Carlito syrichta | reverse complement strand
AACTTTAAAACTTCCGCAGCTGCCAGGCTGCAGCAGGCCCCAGGGGTCCCATGTCTGCTAACCCACAGCGGTTTCCGTAAAATTCTCTTTCTCTTCCTCTCTCTCTCCCCCCACTAAGGAATCCCACAGCTGCCAGGCCACAGTGGACCCCAGGGGTCCCACATCTGCTGGCCCACAGCGGATTCTAAAGGACTCCTATATCTGTTGGGCAACAGTAAACCTCAGAGTTTTCACGTCTATTGCCCCGCAATAAGCCCTGTTCGACCGGCAGGAATCTCGAACATGCTCCCACCCACTGTCCGGTCAAGTGCTTTCTGTCTGGTCCAAAAATCCTTACAGAAGGTGCCTTGACCCCTCGGTTCTCCAGGAGAACCCTGGCTGTGCCAAACCTCTGTGATGACCGACTTTGCCACAGCCACACTTCTTGGACAGCTGACTCTTTAGGGGATGCCCCGTTTAGTCCACCTGTCCTTCCATGGGAGGTTCGTCATCCTGCCAGCCGATTCCCATCTTAAATGCCTCTTAAACAATCTGCACACAGGACTGGCCAACATATCCCAAGACAACCAAAATCAGTGGCCTATATAATTTCTGTGAGCGTTCAAAACGGTGGGTAGAGATTCCCTAGTTCAGTCCTTTCTCTCCTCCATAAACACTCCCTCTATAGCTTCTCTCCCTCCCACTGTCCCACATGCACCTGTGCTTCCTCCTCCAAGCTCGCCTCCCCCACACTAAGTCCCCACATAAGCCCCCCTCCTGGCTCCCTCCTCTCCCATCTCAGATTTCAAACCTGCAAAAAAGCCCCCCCTTCCAACACCCTGCTTCTGGAGAAACGTAGGAGAGTCTGGGAACAGGCTAAGACATATGCAAACAAAATTCACTTCCCGGAGCCCGCTAATAATCTTCCAGCCTAAAGGAAAGGGCTGAAAGACAGTAAAAGAAAACACTGCCTGAATATAAACACGTAGACTCCTAGGATTAGGATGGAAAGTTAACGAATGTGCTGTGTGCTTGTGTGTAAATGAGACGGATGGCAGGAAGGCTCCACATAGTTAGTCTGCATTGGGGGTATACCAACCTACCGATTGCTAAGAGGTGTCTGAAATATCTTCATGAAAAATATGACAAAAGGGGGACAAAGCAGATATTTCCCATACCCCTCATTCTCTTATCTGTGTGTGTCTGTCACTTTAAATCTGCTACAAAGCTGGTTGAATTATTATGCTTTGTTTAACGGGACATGTGGTCTTTCAAAAATTTGATTGGCGCATATTTCTTGATGTCATTTTATGTCTCCTTTTATTTATGTGGTGTTTTCTCCCAACCCATTGGCGCTGTTAAAATTTCTGCCTTTTGTTGTTAAGGTTGTGAAAAAATTGCCTGTTGCATATAAAAAGTGTTACCGGTTAAATTCTTTCTGGGTACCACTCCCCCTCCCTTTCTTAGCCTATGCTCTCCTTCATAAATTCTAAAGGGGCTCATTTTAATCCACCTATTAAATAATAATAATAATAATAATTTTGTAATCTTTCTCTGGCAACTAAGGAAATAAATAGGCTGTTCTCGTTTTCAAATGGTAAAGGCCAGGTTAGTTAAAAGTAAGTCCATTTCTAAAGGTTTAGGCCTTGCCTAAGATCTAGATCAACTGCTTGTCCCTGTAAAAAAACTGTTGGGAAGCCTCTTAGAGTCTTGTAATGTATGCTGACTCCCTACTTTACATTGTAATGCTAAGTAACACTAATGCTTGCGTTTTTTGGTTATGCTCATTTAATTGTCCACATCTTACGACTAAGGCTGCTGTTCAGTAATTCATGAGGATTTTTGACAATTTTTCCTGTTCATAATTAGGAATATGTAGAAACAGATCATTTCACATCTTCGTGGTCTGTTCACTCTAAAGGGTTTTTTTGAACCAGGCATTCTTGTAGACATGATTAGAAGGTCGTAAAGCAAAAGAAAAAAGAAAAACAAGAGAAGTACTCCAAAATGAGCACCAGCCAGAGAAAAGGTAAACAAATTGGCAGTTGCCACTAAAGGCAAAACCTCCAGCCACCCAAAAGAGGCCTGATAAGGATAAACCTGCTAAGGGGATGGTATCAGTTGCTATAAATGTGGTCAATCTGGGCACCTAAAGCACAATTGTTCTTAATAGCCTAAGCCCCCAGAACTTTGTCCAATATCTGGACTAAAAAGCCACCAAAAGAGATGGTGCGGCCTCTCCCGAAGGGGGGAGAAAACACCTAGCTCAGTGATAGTGGCTGTTGACTGAAGGGGGAGGGACATGGCCCAGCACAGCACTCTGTATGCCATCCACCCAGAGAATCCTTGGGTCTATATAAATGTGGCTGGGGGCCAAATCAATTTCTTAATTAATACTGAGACTAAGTTTCTAGCCCTTGTGCTCATACTGAACTTCTTCCTCCTAAAACCTGCTCTCCAGTAGAATTAAAGTTGTTCCAAAAACTAAATGTTTCACCTAACAGTTACTAAAAGGTAAATG
>NW_007257253.1:5700-8447 GCF_000164805.1 Carlito syrichta | reverse complement strand
TCACCGGTTGGCAGGCAAGGGAGCTGACTAATAAGCTGAGCTGATGGAAAGCATGCGAGCCCACTAGTTAGATGACCAGCTAGCTGAGTTGATACCGACTAGTTAGCTAAATAACAAGCTGATTTGCTAGCTGACTTAACTAGCTAGCTGATTAGCTAGCTGGTTATCTAGCTGACATAATTAGATAGCAAACAAGCTATCTAGCTGTCTAACTAGCTTACTTAACTAACTAGCTAACTGGCTAGTTAGCTGGCTAGCTGACTTACCTATCTAGTTGACCAGCTAGCTAGCTGACTAACGAGCTGTATAGTTAGCTGACTTAACTAGTTAGCTGAATAGCTAGCTAAATTGCTAGCTGACTTAACTATCTAGCTGGATAGTTAGCTGACTTTACTAGCTGACTAGCAGGTTGGGTGGATAGCTGACTAGCCAGCTGACTTAAATAGCTAGCTGCATGTTTGTCTAGACTGCAAGCCATCAGACTTAACTATTTAGTTACCTGGCTGGCTAGCTGGCTAGGGAGCCAGCTAGCCAAGTAGTGGGCTGGCCTGCTGGCTAGCCAGCTGGCTTAATTAGGCAACTTGCTAGCTGGACAGTAGGATAGCCAGCCGGCTTAACTAGCCTGCCATCCTGCTTGTCAGCCAGCTAGCCAGCAGGATTAACTAACTGGCCATCTACATGACAACCCAGCTAACCAGCTGACTTAACTTGCCAGCCACCTAGCTAACCAGCCGACTAACTAGCTGACTTTACTAGCTGACTTAACTGGATAGCCATCCGGCTATCCAGTTGGTTTAACTAGCTAACCACCTAGCTAGCCATCCGTCTAGCAAGTTCACTTAACTTGCTGACTTAACTGGGTGGGCATCCGTCTAGCCAGCTGACTTAATTAGCTAACTACCTACTTAGCAATGTGGTTAGCCAGCTGAATTAACCAGCTGACTTAACCAGGTCGCCAGCTGGCTAGTCAGCTGACTAAACTAGCGAGTGACCGAGTTAGCCAGTTGGCTATCCGCTTGAATTAATTAGATTACTTAACCAGATATCCAGTTGGTTAGCCAGCTCACTCAACTAACTGACATTAAAATTTAGCCTGCTGGTTAGCGAGCTGACACAACTAGCTGACAACACTATCTAGCCTGGTGGCTAACCAGCTGACTTAACTAGCTAGCTACCTAGTTAGACAGCTGGGAAGCCAGATGAATTAACTAACTCACTTAAATAGCTAGCCAGCTGACTAGCCAACTGAATTAACTAGCTAGTTACCTAGCTAGCCAGTTCGCAAGCCAGCTGTCTTTTCCAGCTGTCTTAAATAGCTAGCAAGCTGGATGTACACCTGACATAACTTGCTAGCTACCTAGCTATCCAGCTGTCTAGTCAGCTCACTTAACTAGGTTACTTAACTACCTAGCCAGCTGTCTATTTAGATGCCTAGCTGACATAATGATCTATCTGACTTAACTAGCTAGTTGACGAGCAAGCTGACTAGCTAGACACCTATCTGTCTAGCTAGCCACCTAACAGATCAGCCTGATAACGAGCCATCTCTACTTGGCAGGCACCAAACTAGCCAGCTGGCTGACCAGCTGTCTTATCCAGCTGACTTAACCAGATAGCCATCTGGCAAGCAAGCTGGCTTAACTAGCTATCCATTTTGCTAGGTAGCTGGCTAGTCAGCTAACTTAACTCACTGACATAACTAGCTATCTACCTAGCTAACTAGTTTACTAGCCACTTGAACTAACAAGTTGACCTAACCTGCTAGCCAGATGGTAAGCCAGCTCACTCAACTAGCTGACTTAAATAGTTAGCCAGCTGGCTAGTCAACTGCCTTAACTAGTTGACATCTCTAGCTAGAGAGGTGGCTAGCCAGCGGATTTAATAACTAGATACCTACGTATCCCGCTGGTTTCCCAGCTGACTTAACAACCTAGCTTCCTAGCAAACCAGCTGGATAGCGAGGTGAGTTAACTAGGTGACTTAATTAACTAGCCATCTTCCAAGCCAGCTAACTTAACTAACTAGCTACCCAAGCTAGGTAGTTGGCTAGCCAGCTGACTTAACTAGCTGACTTAACTAGTTAGCCAGCTGACAAAACTAGTTGACTTAACTAACTATCTACCGAGCTAACCAGCTGATTTACTAGCTGAAATAACTAGCTAACTTCCTAGCTAGCTATCTAGCAAGCAAGCCGACTTAGCTAGCTGACTTAACTGGCTGGCTACATAGCTAGACAGTTGTCTTTACTAGCTGAAATAACTAGGCAGAAAGCTGTCTAGCCATCTGAATTAACTAGCTTTTTAACTAGCTATCGAGCTGGCTAATCAACTGACTTAATGAGGTGAATTCACTAACTAGCCAGCTGTTTAGCCAGCTGATTTAACTAGTTGATTAACGAGCTAGACAGCTGGCCAGCTAGGTGACTATATTAGCTACCATTACTAGTAATCCAGCTGACTAGCAGGCTGATTTAACTAGCTCTCTACCTCTCTAGCCATCTGGATAGCAAGCTTTCTTAACTAGCTGATTTTATAAGCTAGTCAGCCAGATAGCCAACTGACTTAACTAGGTCACTAGCTAGCTCGTCAGCTGGCTAGCCAGCTGACTTAACTAGCAGTTTTAACTAGCTAGCTTGCTTTCTAGCCAGTTGAATTAAATAGCTTGCTGTATAGCAAGCCAGCTGTCCATCCAGTTGAATTAACTAGGAGACTTATCTTGCTAGAAAGCAGACTAGCGATCTGACATAA
>NW_007257253.1:3613-4637 GCF_000164805.1 Carlito syrichta | reverse complement strand
TGGCTAGGCAGCTGGATAGACAGCTGTCTTAACTAGCTGACATAACTAGATAGTTTGATTACTAGCCAGCTGACTTAACTAGCTACTGACCTACATAATCCACTGGCTTGGTAGCGGAATTAGCTACCTACCTACCTAGATAACCTGCTGTCCTGCACGCTGGCTTATCTAGGTTACTTAACTAGCTAACCAGCTGGCTAGATAGCTGACTTAATTAGCTAGTTACCCTGCTAGGCATCTGGCTAGACAGATATCTTAAGTAAATGACTTAACTAGCTAGCCAGCTGACTTAACTAACTGACTTAAATATCTAGCGACCTAGCTAGAAACCTGGCTGGCCATAGACTTAGCTAGCTGACTTTTCCTGCTAGCCAGCTGGCTGGACAGCTGAATATACTAGATGTATTAACCAGCTTGCTAACCCGCTAGCCTGCTGACTTAACTAGCTAGCTACCTAGTTAGCCAGCTGGAAGCCAACTGAATTAACTAGCTGACTTAACTAACAGCTATCCAGCTTGCTAGCCAGCTGACTTAAATAGCTTGTTTCCTACCTAGCCAACTGGCAAGCTAGCTGAATTAACTCTCTGAGTTAAGAAGCTGGCAAGCTGACTTAACTAGCTGACTTAACCAGCTAGGTACCTAACTAGCCAGCTGGCATAGATAGTATTTAATTAACTAGTTACCTAGCTAACTCTCTAGCTAGACAGCTGACTTAACTACCTGACTTAACTAGCTAGCTACCTGACATGACTAGCTAACTTATATATGTAGCTGCCTATCTAGCCAGCTGAATTAACTAGCAGAAATAATTAGCTAGCCAGATGACTAGCCATCTGACTTAACTAACTTTTTAACTAGCTAACCAGCTGGATTGCCAAGTGACTTAACCAACTGAGTTAACTAGCTAGCCAACTGATTGCCAGGTGACTTGACTAGCTGAGGTAACCGGCAAGTCACTGGCTAGACAGCTGCCTTAAATAGCTGGCTACCTATCTAGCCACCTGGCTAGCCAGATCACTTACCT
>NW_007257253.1:0-2425 GCF_000164805.1 Carlito syrichta | reverse complement strand
CCCTTTAACTAACTATCTAGCTAGCTGTCTTAACCAGTTTGCTAAATTAGGTAGCTTACTTAACTAGCTGACTTAGCTAGCTGACTTAACTACTTAGCTAGCTGACTTACCTGGCTGACTTACTTAGTTAGCTAGCTGACTTAACTACCTGAATTAAATAGTTAGCTAAATATTTAGCTACCTGAATTACTAGATGACTTAACTAATTTGCAAACTATTTAGGTTGCAGGTTTTAGTAGCTGACTTAAATAGTTAACTAACTAGTGAGCTAGCTGTCTTAGCTGAGTTAGCTAGCTAGCTAATTAGCTAGCTGACTTAGCTAGCTGACTTTACTAGTTGGCTAAAGTGATAGCTAGTTGACTTAATGAGTTGGTTAAGAAGTTAGCTAACTGTTATAACTATTTGGTAAATGAGTTAACTAGCTGTCTTAATTAGTTGGATAATGAGTTAGCTAGGTGACAACTTGTTGGTGGACGATGCGGATGACAACTTATCTGTTTTTACACATTGACTGACTACTCAGCTGACTTGTTGACTGGTTTAACACAAGTTAGCTGTTAACTAGTTGGCTGACTAGTTTGCTCACCTAACTAGTCAGCTGACTAGTTGGCCGGCCATTTAGCTGATCTAATGAGTCGGCCCACAAGTTAGCTGACCTAACTTGTCAGCTGACCAGTTGGTCAAGTAGTCGGCCGATTGGTAAGCTGACTTAAATAGTTGTCAGGCTAGTCAGCCTACCGGGTAGCTTACTTAACTTGTCAGTTGGCAAGAGAGCCCCCAGGTGAGCTGACTTATCAGGTCGGCTGGCAAGAGAAGCAACTGGTCAGCTGACTTAACTATTCATTCTGTGAGTGAGCGTACTCATCAGCTGACTTAACTATTCAGCGAGCGAGTTAGGTGACTGGTCATCTGACTTTAGTCAGCTAGCAAGTGAGCCGAATGGTCAGAAGAGTTAACTAGTTAGCCAGTGAATGAGTCGACCGGTGAGCTGACTTAACTAGTCAGCCAGCGAGTGACCCAACATGTGAGCTGCCTTAACTAGTCGGACAATGAGTGAGCCAATCAGTGAGCTGATTAAACTAGTCAGCTGGCTAGCAAGCTGACTAGTTAGCTGACCTGTTGGCATGTGAGCAAACTGACAAGTTAGTTGACCTGTTGACTGATGAGCGAGCCAACTAATTTGCTGACTGGTTTGCAGGCGAGCGAGCTGACTAATTAGCTGACCTAATGGAAAATGAGTGAGCCCACTAGTTATCTGACCAGATAGCTGAGTTGCTAGCCAACTAGTTAGCTAAGTAACTACCTGATTTGCTAATTGACTTAACTAGCTAGCTGACTAGTTAGCTGGCTATCTACTTGACATACATAGCTAGCAAACAAGCTATTTAACTCTCTAGCTTTCTGACTTCACTAGCTAGCTGAATAGTTAGCTGGGTTGCTAGCTGACTTAACTAGCTACCTGGCTAGCTAGTTGATTAACTAGCTGACTAGCTACATTGCTGGATACCTGGCTGGCCAGCTGACTTAATAAGTTGTTAATTGGTTGTCTACAAGGCTAGCCAGCTGGCTTAATTAGCTAGCTAACTGGATTGCTAGCTGGATAGACAGCCGGCTAGCTAGCTAGTGAGCTGACCAAGTGGCTAGCCAGCTGGCTTAAATAACCATTCGGATGAATGGACAGCCAGATGGCCAGCTGGATTAACTAGCCAGGCACCTTGCTCTTTAGCTGGATAGCCAGCTGACTTAAATAGCAGGCCACCTAACTGACCAGTCTGCTAACCTGCAGATTAACCTGCCAGCCACCTAGTTAGCCTGTCGACTAACAAGCTTACTTAACTATCTGACTTAATCAGATAGCCATACAGCTAGCCAGCTGGTTTAACTAGCTAGCCACCTAGCAAGCCAACTGGCCAGAAGCTCACTTAACTCGTTGCATTGACTAGCTAGCCAGTCAACTAGTCAGCTTACTTAATTATCTAGCTACCTACCTAGCCAATTGACTAGCCTGCTGACTTAACTACCTAACATAAACTACCCAGCTGGCTAGTTAGCTAATATAACTAGCGAGGTACCTAGCCAGTTGGCTAGCCACTTGAATTAACTAGCTGACTCAACTAGATAGCCAGCTGTCTAGCCTGCTGACTCAACTAGCTGACATAACTAGAAAGCCAGCTGACTAGCCAGTTGACTGGCTGGTTAAGTCAGCTGGTTAGGTCAGCTGGCAACCCGCTGCCTAGCTAGTTAAGTCAATACAAGAAGTCATTTAATTATTTAGCTGGTTAGCTAGCTTAAAAGCTAATTAAGTAAGATGGCTAGTCATCTGGCTAGCTAGTTATTTCAACTAGTTAACTCAGGTTGCTAGCTAGGAAACAAGCTAAATAAGACTGCTCATTATGTCAGCTAGCTAGCCAGTTAGGTCAGCTAG
>NW_007257252.1:6042-11544 GCF_000164805.1 Carlito syrichta | reverse complement strand
CATCTGGCTAGACAGCTGACATAACTGGCTAGCTACCTAGCTAGCAAGTTGGCTAGCCAGCTGACTGAAGTAGCTCTCTACCTCTCTAGCCAGCTGGATAGCAAGGGATTTAACTAGCTTACTTAATTATCTAGCCAGCTATCTAGGCAACTGACTTAACTATGTCACTACCTAGTTAGAGAGCTGGCTATCCAGCTGATTTAAGTAGCTGTCTTTACTAGTTGTCCTGCTATCTAGCCAGTTGAATTAACTAGCTTTCTACATAGCTAGTCAACTGCCTATGTTGCTGAATTAACTAGGTGACTTATCTAGCTAGCCAGCTGTCTATCCAGCTGACTTAACTAGCAAGCTACCTAGCTAGTCTGCTGGCTAGTCAGCTGACTTAACCAGGTGACTTAACTAGCTAGAAAGCTGACTAGACAGCTGACATAATTAGCTAGCTATCTAGCTAGCCAGCTGGATAGCCAGATGACTTAATTGCCTAGCTACCTAACTCACCAGCAAGTAGCCAGCTGACTTAACTAGCTTACTTCATGAAGTTGACTGCTGGCTAGCCAGCAGACTTAAGTAGCTAGCTACATAGCTAGACAGCTGGATAGCTAGCCGACTTAACTAGCTGACATAAATAGACGACGGATGAATATCTAACTGACTTAACTGGTAACCTACCTACTTACGTCGCTGGCTTGCCAACTGTCTTAACTACCTAACTACCTAGATATCCAGCTGGTCATGGAGCTGAGTTATGTACGTGAATTAGCTAGCCAGCTGACTTAAAGCTAGCTATCCTGCTTGGCAGCTGGCTCTCCAGCTGACTTAACTAACTAACTTAACTAGCTACCCAGTTGACTTCAATAGCTCACTTAACTAGCTAGCTACCTAGCTAGCCAGCTGACGTAACTAACTGATTCAACTTGCTAGCTAGCTAGCTCTCATATAGCTAGCTGACTTAACTAGCTGATTTAACTAGCTAGCTAGCTGATATATCAAGTTGACTTAACAAGCTAGCTGCCTAGCTACCCAGTTGACTTAACTAGCTGAAATAACTAGCGAGCCAGATGGCTACACATCCCATGTAACAAGCTTTTTAACTAGATAGCCAGCTGGCTAGACAACTGATTTAATGTGCTGACATAACTAAATAGCCAGCTGACTATACTAGCTGACATATCTAGCTGGTCAGCTGTCTAGCCAGGGACTTTATTACCTAGTTGTCTAGCTAGCCAATAGCCTAGCTGACTGATTTATCTAGCTGACTTAATGAAGTATTTAGCTGGCTAGCCATCAGATTTAACTAGTTAGCTACCTAGCTCAACAGCTATATAGCAAGCTGATTTAGTTAGCTGACATAACTAGATAGCCTGATGGCTAGCCAGCTGACTTAACTAGCTACCTAACTACATTTCCTGCTGGCTTGCAAGCTGACTTAAGTACTTTACTACCTAGCTAAACGGCTGGCCAGCGAACTGACTTAACTACGTGACTTAACTTGCTAGCCAGCTAGCTAGCCAGCTGATTTAACTAGCTAGTTATAGTGCTAGGTAGCTGGTTTGCTGGCTGATTTAATTGACTTAACTAGCTGGCCAGTCGACTTAACTAGCTTACTTAACGAGCTAGCTGGCTGGCTAGCCAGCTGACTTAACTAGCTAGCTACATGCCTAGCTATCTATGTAGCCATCTGAAGAAACTAGCTGACTTAACTAGCTACCTACCTGCCATACGTAGCTTACTTATATAGCTAGCTTCCTAGACGGACAGCTGACTTAATGATCTAAAATTACTAGCTAGCCAGTTGACTAACCATCTGACATTACTAGCTTTTTAACTAGCTAACCAGCTGGGTAGTCAACTGACTTAATGTGCAGACTTAACTAGCTATCCTGCCTGTTGTCAGCTGACTTAACTAGCTGACTTAACTTGCTAGCCAGCTGGTTGCCAGCTGTCTTAACTAGCTGACTTAACCAGCTAGTCATCTGGCTAGTCAGCTGACTTAACTAGCTATCTACCTATCTAGCCAGCTGGCTAGCCAGTTGACTTACCTAGCTGAGTGAAACTAACAAGCTGGTAAGCCACCTCACTTAACTTGCTAGCTTTCAACGTAGCCAGAGGGTAGTCAGCTGACTTAACTAGCTGACTTGAACAACTATACTGCTGGCTAGCAAGCTGATTTATCTATCTAGCTACCTACCTAACCAGCTGGCTAGACAGCTGATATACTAGCGGATTTAAGCAGCTAGCCAGTTGGATAGCCAGCTGACTTAACTCGCTGACATCACTAGCTAGCCAGTTAGTAATCTATCAAACATAACTAGCTAGCTGCCTACCTAGCCAGTTGGGCTAGTGAGCTATCTTAACTAGCTGAATCAACAAGCTATAAAGCTGGATAGCCAACTGAATTAACTAGCTCATTACGTAGCTAGCCAGCTGGCTAGCCAGCTGACTTAAGTAGCTGACATAACTAGCAGCTACCTAGCTAGCCAGCTGACTTAAGTAGTTAGCTAACTAGCTAGCTGCCTAGTTAGCCAGATGACTTAAATAGTTAGCTAACTAGTTAACTACCTAGCTAACAAGCTGACTTAAGTTGTTAGCTGCCATGCTAGCTAGCTGACTTAACCAGCTAGATAACTAGTTAGGTTAATCATTATCTAAAGTGCTAGCTATGTGACCTAATCATCTGACTTATCTCATTAGCTAAAGAGCTGTCTAGCTGACTCAACCAGCTGACTTACCTCGTTAGCTGTCTAGCTATCAAGCTGACCATCCAGCTGTCTTAACTCAATAGCTAACTAGCTAGCTAGCCTGGACAATTAGGTGACTCAACACGTTTGTGAACTAGCTAGCTAGCTAACTCATCCTGCTGAATTAACCCGTTAGTTAACTAGCTAACAACCTGACTCAACCTGCTCACTTAACTCTTCAGCTAACTAGCTAGCTAACTGTTTTAACCAGCTGACTAAATTAGAAGCTAACTTAACCAACTGACTTAGCTAGCTGACTTAACTACTTAACTAGCTGACTTAACTGGCTGACTTAACTAGTTAGCTAACTGACTTTACTACCTGAATTAAATAGTTAGCTAACAGTTTAACTAGCTGAATGATCAGCTGACTTAATTAGTTAGCTAACTGGTTAGGTAGAAGATTAAGTATCTCAATTAAATAGTTTGCTAACTAGTGAGCTATCTGACTTAGCTAGCTGACTTAACTAGTTGGCTAATCAGATACTAACTGACTTAATGAGTTGGTTAATGAGTTAGATAACTGTTTTAACTAGTTGGTAATGAGTTAAATACCTGACTTAACTAGTTGGTTAACGAGTTATCTAGGTGACTTTACTTGTAGGCTGATGAGTCGGCTTACTAGTTGGCTGGTTTGACACGTTGACTGACTACTCGGCCAAATTGTTAGATGGGTTAATTAGCTGGCAGACTAGTCAACTGACTACTTAGCTGCGTTAACAAGTTGACTGAAGAGTTGGCCCCCTAGTTAGCTCAGTTAAGTAATTGGCTGGCTAATTTCCAGACCTAACCAATCAACCGTATAGTTGGCCAACTACTTAGCTGGCCTAACTAGTCTCCAAACTAATTAGTTGACCTAACTTGTCAGCTGACAAATTGGCCCACTAGTCGACTGATTGGTTAGCTTACTTAATTAGTGGGCCGGTTAGTTGCCTGACCATTTAGCTGACTTCACTAATCGGCCAGATAGTGACCGACAGGTGAGCTGACTTAAGTAGTCGTATGGCAAGTGAGTCGACAGGTCAGCTGAATTAATTAGTTGGCCGGCAAATGAACCTACGTGTGCTCTGCCATAACTAGTTGGCTGGCGAATGAGCCAACAGGTGAGCTGACTTACTAGTAGGCCTGTGAGCAAATGACTAGTTAGCTGATCTGTTGGGCTTCAAGCGAGCCAACAAGTTAGTTGACCTGTTGGCTGGTGAGCGCGCCGACTAGTTTCCTGACTGGTTTGTATGTGAGTGAGCCTACTAGTTAGCTAACCTGATGGAAAACGAGGAAGCACACTAGATAGCTGACCAACTAGCTGAGTTGCTAGCCGACTACTTAGCTAAGTAACTAAATGATATGCTAGCTGACTTAACTAGCTAGCTGTCTAGCTAACTGGCTATCTAGCTGACATAACTAGCTAGCAAACAAGCTATCCAGCTGTCTAGCTAGCTGACATAACTAGCTAGGTAACTGGCTAGTTAGCTGGCTAGCTGAATTAACTATCAAGCTGAGTGGCCAGCTGACTAGCTAGCAGACTTCACTAGCAAGCTGACTAGGAAGCTGAGTAGCTAGGTGACTTAAAAAGCTAGCTGAATATTTAGCTGACTTGCTAGCTGACTTAACTACTAGCTGGCTAGCTACATGTTTTAATTAGCTGACTAGCTAGTAGGCTGGCTAGATGGCTAGCTAGTTGACTTAACTAGCTAGCTACCTTGTTGGCTAGATGGCTAGACAGCTGGCTTAACTAGCTGGCTACCTGGCTGGCTAGAAGTCTAGGCAGCCAGCTAGCTAGCTAGCAGGCTGGCCAGCTGGCTATCCAGCCATCTTAAATAGCCAGATGACTGACTTGATAGTGGGATAGACAGCCGGCTTAACTAGCCAGGCACCCTGTTTGTTAACTGGCTAGCCAGCTGGCTTAACTACCTGGCCACCTAAATAACCAGCCTGCTAACCTGACCGCTTAACTTGACAGCCACCTAGCTGGCCAGTTGGCTAACCAGCTGCCTTAACTAGCTGACTTATCTAGAGGGCCTGCTTTCTAGCCAGTTGAACTAACTAGCTTGCTACATTGCTAGCCAGCTGGCTATCCAGCTGAATTTCTAGGTGACTTATCTAGCTAGCCAGCTGTCTACCCAGCTGCCTTAAATAGCAAGCTACCTAGGTAGCCAGCAGGCTAGTCAGCTGACTTAACTTGGTCACTTAAGTAAGTAGCCAGCTGTCTAGGCAGCTGACATAACTAGCTATCTAACTAGCTAGCATGCTGTCTTGCCAGCTGACTTAATTAGCTAAATGAAATAGCTAGCCAGCTGACTAGCAAGCTGATTTAATTGCACAGCTACCTAACTAGCCAGCAACCTAGCCAGCTGACTTAACTAGTTGACTTAATGAGGTAGCCAGCTGGATAGCCAGCACACTTAACTAGCTTGCTACCTAGCTCGACACCTGGATAGCCAGCTGAATAAACTAGCTGCTGTAAGTAGATGCCTGATGGCTAGCCACCTGACTTAACTAGCTGCCTACATACATAGCCCACTGGCTTGCCATCTGACTTAACTACCTAACGACCTAGCTAACCTGCATGCCAGCCAGCTGACTTAACTAGTTGACTTAACTAGCTAGCCAGCTGGCTAGCCAGCTGACTTAACTAACTGAATTAACTAGTTAGCCAGCTGACTTAACTAGCTGACTTAACTAGCTAGCTTCCTAGCTAGCCAGCTGATTTAACTAGCTGTTTTACCTAGGTAGCTACCTAGCTAGCTATCATATGGATAGCTGAC
>NW_007257252.1:0-6022 GCF_000164805.1 Carlito syrichta | reverse complement strand
TCCTGACTGGTTTGTATGTGAGTGAGCCTACTAGTTAGCTAACCTGATGGAAAACGAAGAAACACACTAGATAGCTGACCAACTAGCTGAGTTGCTAGCTGACTACTTAGCTAAGTAACTAAATGATATGCTAGCTGACTTAACTAGCTAGCTGTCTAGCTAACTGGCTATCTAGCTGACATAACTAGCTAGCAAACAAGCTATCCAGCTGTCTAGCTAGCTGACATAACTAGCTAGGTAACTGGCTAGTTAGCTGGCTAGCTGAATTAACTATCAAGCTGAGTGGCTAGCTGACTAGCTAGCTGACTTCACTAGCAAGCTGACTAGGAAGCTGAGTAGCTAGGTGACTTAAAAAACTAGCTGAATATTTAGCTGACTTGCTAGCTGACTTAACTACTAGCTGGCTAGCTACATGTTTTAACTAGCTGACTAGCTAGTTGGCTGGCTAGCTGGCTAGCTAGCTGATTTAACTAGCTAGCTACCTTGTTGGTTAGATGGCTAGACAGCTGGCTTAACTAGCTGGCTACCTGGCTGGTTAGAAGTCTAGGCAGCCAGCTAGCTAGCTAGCAGGCTGGCCAGCTGGCTATCCCAGCCAGCTTAAATAAGCCAGCTGACTGACTTGATAGTGGGATAGATAGCCGGCTTAACTAGTCAGGCACCCTGTTTGTTAACTGACTAGCCAGCTGGATTAACTACCTGGCCAACTAAATAACCGGCCTGCTAACCTGCCTGCTTAACTTGACAGCCACCTAGCTGGCCAGTCGGCTAACCAGCTGCCTTAACTAGCTGACTTATCTAGAGGGCCTGCTTTCCAGCCAGTTGAACTAACTAGCTTGTTACATTGCTAGCCAGCTGGCTATCCAGCTGAATTTCTAGGTGACTTATCTAGCTAACCAGCTGTCTACCAAGCTGCCTTAAATAGCAAGCTTCCTAGGTAGCCAGTAGGCTAGTCATCTGACTTAACTTGGTCACTTAAGCATCTAGCAAGCTGTCTAGGCAGCTGACATAACTAGCTATCTAACTAGCTAGCATGCTGTCTTGCCAGCTGACTTAATTAGCTAAATTAAATAGCTAGCCAGCTGACTAGCAAGTTGATTTAATTGCACAGCTACCTAGCTAGCCAGCAGCCTAGCCAGCTGACTTAACTAGTTGACTTGAGGTAGCCAGCTGGATAGCCAGCACACTTAACTAGCTTGCTACATAGCTCGACACCTGGATAGCCAGCTGAATAAACTAGCTGCTGTAAGTAGATGCCTGATGGCTAGCCACCTGACTTAACTAGCTGCCTACATACATAACCCACTGGCTTGCCATCTGACTTAGCTACCTAACGACCTAGCTAACCTGCATGCCAGCCAGCTGACTTAACTAGCTGACTTAACTAGCTAGCTTCCTAGCTAGCCAGTTGATTTAACTAGCTGTTTTACCTAGGTAGCTACCTAGCTAGCTATCATATGGTTAGCTGACTTAACTAGCTGACTTAACTATCTAGATAGCTGACATATCTAGCTGACTTAACTAGCTAGCTTCCTAGCTAGTCATCTGACTTAAATAGCTGAAATAACTAGTGAGCCAGCTGGCTGCCCATTTGACCTAACGAACTTTTTAAATAGCAAGCATGCCGGCTAGACAACTGACTTAACATGCTGACTTAACTAGCTACTCAACTGGTTAACCAGCTGACTAAACTAGCTGAATTAACTACCTGCCAGCTGTCTAGCCAACTGTCTTAATATCCTAGCTACCTAGCTATCCAGCACCTTGTCATCTGACTTAACTAGCTGACTTAACTTAGTAACAAGCTGGCTAACAAGCACACTTAACTAGCTATCTATTTACCTAGAAAGCTGGACAGCCAGCTGACTTAACTAGCTGACATAACTAGATAATCTGATGGCTAGCCAGCTGACTTAACTAGCTACTTACCTACATAGTGCACTGACTTACCAGCTGACTTAAGTAGCTAACTACCTAGCTAATCTGCTGGCCAGCGAGCTGACTTAACTAGGTGACTTAACTAGCTAGCCAGCTGGCTAGCCAGCTGAATTAACTAGATAGATACCCTGATAGTCATCTGGCTAGCCAGCTGACTGAACTAACTGACAACTAGCTAGCCAGCTGACTTAACTACCTGACTTAGCTAGCTACCTAGCTAGCTAGCTGATTTAATAGTTAGCTAACTAGCTACCTGGCTAGCTGGCTGACCTAAATTGTATGCTATCCAGATAACTACCTATCTAACAAGCTGACTTAAATAGTTAGCTGCCTATCTAGCTAGCTGATTTAACCAGCTAGCTAACTAGTTAGCTTACTCGTTATCTAACGTGCTAGCTAGCTGACTTAATCATCTGACTTAACTCATTAGTTAATGAGCTAGCTAGCTGACTCAACCAGCTGACTTAACTCTTTAACTAACTAGCTAGCTGACTCATCTAGCTGACTTAATTCGTTAGTTAATTTTCTAGCTAGCCTACTCCAGCAACTTACTCAACCCATTTGCTACCTAGCTAGCTAGCTGACTCAATCAGCTGATTTAACCAATTAGTTGACTAACTACCTGACTCTACCTGCTGACTTAACCCATTAGCTAACTACCTATCTAGCTGTCTTAACCAGCTGAGTAAATTAGCCAGATGACTTAACTAGCTGACTTAGCTAGGTGACTTAACTACTTAGCTAGCTGACTTAACTGGCTGACTTACCTCAACAGCTAGCTGACTTAATTACCTGCATTCAAAATTTGGCTAACTATTTAGCTAGCTTAATATCTAGCTGATTTAATAATTAGCTATCTAGTTAGGTAGCAGACTTAAGTAGCTGACTTAAATAGTTAGCTAACTAGTGAGCTAGCTGACTTAGCAAGCTGACTTAGCTAGTGACCTTGTTAGCTAGCTGACTTAGCTGACTTAACTAGTTGCCTAACAAGGTAGCAACCTCAATTAACTAGTTGGTTAATGAGTTAGCTAACAGTTTTAACTAGCTTTTAAATGAGTTAACCAGCTCACTTAAGTAGTTAGTTAATGAGATAGCTGGGTGACTTAACATTTTGGCTGACGAGTCAGCTGACTACGTAGCTGGTTAAACACATTGGCTGACTACTTGGCTGACTTGTTAGATGTCTTAACATTTGCCCAAATAATCGGCTGACTAGTTAGCTGGGTTAGCTAGTTTACTGACGTGTTGGCCCACTAGCTAGCTCACTTAACCAGTTGTCTGGCTGGGTTCCTGACCTAATTAGTCAGTCAACTAGCTCGCCAATATTCAGGTGGCCTAACTATTTGGCCTACTAGTTAGCTGAGCTAACTTGACACCTGAAAAGTGGGCCAACTAGTCGGCTGATGGGTTAGCTTAGTTAACTACTTGGCTGTCTACTCCTCTACTGGTTAGCTGACTTAACTAGTCGGCTGGCGAGTGAGCCAATTGGTCAGCTAAATTAAATAGTCGGCCAATGAATGAGCTGACTGGTCAGCTGATTTGAGTCGGCTAGCGAGTGAGCTGTCTGGTCAGAAGACTTACCTAGTCGGCTGGCAAGTGAGCCGTCAGTTGAGCCAACTTACCTACTTGGCCTGCAGGTGAGCCAAAGTGTGAGCTGCCTTAACAAGTAAGCTGGTGAGCGAGCCTACTGGTGAGCTGACTTAACTACATGACTGGCGAGCAAGTTACAAGTTAGCTGTCCTGTTGGCATGCGAGTATGCCGACATGTGAGTTGGTCTGTTGGCTGGTGAGCGTGCCGACTAGTTAGCTGACCTGATGGAGAGAGTGAGCCCACTAGTTAGCTGACCAAGAAGCTGAGTTTGTGGCCAACTAGTTAGCTAAGTAACTAGTTGATTTGCTAGCTGACTTAACTAGCTAACTGATTATCAAGCTGAAATAACTAGCTAGCAAATAAGTTATCTATCTTTCTAGATAACTGATTTAACTAGCTAGCTAAGTGACTACTTAGCAGGCTAGCTGACTTAACTATCTAGCTGACTAGCTATCTGACTTGCTAGCTGACTTAACTAGCTAGCTGAATTGTTAGCTGACTTGCTGCCTGACTTAACTAGTTAGCTGGCAAGCTAGCTGACATAACTAGCTGAGTAATTGGCTGGCTAGCTGGCTTAACTTGCTAGTTACCTGAATGGCTAGCTGGCTAGGCAGCCAGCTAGCTAGCTAGTGGGCTGGCCGGCGGGCTGGCCATCCAGCTTTAATAACTAACCAAATGTCTGGACAGTAGGATAGCAAGCTGGGTTTACTATACTCCTGGCTTAACTAGCAGGCCACATACCTCACCAGCCTGCTAACCAGCTGGCATAACTTGCCAACCAACTACCTAACCAGCCGGCTAACTGGCTGACTTAACTACCTGACTTAACTAGATAGCCATCTGGGTAGCCAGCTGGCTTAACTAGCCAGCCACCTAGCTAGCCAGATGCCTAACCAGCTCACTTAACTTACTGACTTAACTAGCTAGCCAGCTGGCCAGCCAGATGACTTAATTAGCTAGCTACCACATAGATAGGTGGGTAGCCAACTGATTTAACTAGCTTACATAACCAGTTAGAAAGTTGGCTAGCCAGCTGACTTATCTTGCTAGCAACGTAGCTAGCCATATTGCTAGCCACTTGAATTAACTAGTTGACTTAGGCAACTAGCCAGTTGGCTAGCCATCTGACAAGACTAGTTGACTTAACTTGCTAGTCAGCTGGCACCACTAGCTGAAACCACTAGGTAGCCAGGTGGTTAGCCAGCTGATTTAACTAGCTAGTTACCTATGGATTCCGTTGGCTTTCCTGCTGACTTAACTACCTAACTACCTAGCTAACCAACTGTATAACGATCTGCCTTAACTAGGTGACTTAACTAGCTAGCCAGTTGTCTAGCCAGCTGAATTAACAAGCAAGCTACCAAGCTAGGCAGCTGGCTAACCAGGTGACTTAACTAGCTTACTTAACTAGCTGGCCAGCTGACTTAACTAGCTGACTTAACTAGGTAGCGACCTAGCTAGCCAGCTGACTATTCAAGCTGAAATAACTAGCTAGCTACCTAGCTAGCTAGCTAGCCGAATTAACTAGCTGACTTAACTAGCTAGCTAGCTGACATAAATAGCTGACTTAACTAGCTAACTAGCTAGCGAGGTGACTTAACAAGCTTAAATAACTAGATAGACAGTTTTGTAGCCATCTGACTTAACTAGTATTTTGACAAGCTAGCGAGCTGGCTAGGCAACTGACTTAATGAGTTGACTTAACTACCTAGCTACCTGGTTAGTCAGCTGACTTAACTACTTGATTATTGATCTAGGCAGCTGGCCAGGCAGGTGACTAAACTAGATGACTTAACTAGTTATCCAGCTGGCTAGCCAGCTAACCTAACTAGCTCTCTAACTCTATAGCCACCTGTATAGCCAGCTGACTTAACTAGCTGACTTAATTAGCTAGAAAGCTTGCTAGCCTACTGACTTAACTAGGTCACTACCTAGCTAGCCAACTTGCTAGCCATCTGAATTAACTAGCTGTCGTAACTAGCTGGCCTGCTTTCTATCCAATTGGTTTAACTAACTTGCTACATAGCTTGTCAGCTGGCTATCCAGCTGAGTTAACTAGGTGACTTATCTAGGTAGAAAGCTGTCTAGCCGGCTGACTTAATTAGAAAGCTACCTACCTAGCCAGTCTGCTAGTCAGCTGACTTAACTAGGTGACTTAACTAGCTAGCCAGCTTGCTAGACTGCTGACATAACTAGCTAGCCAGCTAACTAGCAACCTGGCTGGCTAGCTAATTTAATTTGCTGCCTTAGCTAGCTAACTAACTGACATATCTAGCTGACTTAACTAGCTAGTTTCCTATCTTGCCAGCTGACTTAACTAGCTGAAATAACTAGTGAGCCAACTGGGTGCCCATCTGACATAAATAGGTTTTTAACAAGCTTGCCAGCTAGCTAGAAAACTGAATTAATGTGCTGACTTAACTAACTGTGCAGCTGAATAGCCAGCTGACTTAACTAGCTGTCCAGTTGTCTAGCCACCTGAATTAATTGCCTGTG
>NW_007257251.1:0-9522 GCF_000164805.1 Carlito syrichta | reverse complement strand
GCTAGCCACCTAGCTAGCCAGCCGGCTAGCCAGCTCACTTAACTCACTGACTTAACTAACCAGCCAGCTGGCTAACCAGCTGACTTAATTAGCTAGCTGGTTACCTATCAAGGTGACTTGTCAACTGACTTAACAGCTGATGCAACCAGCTAGACAGCTGACTAAGCAGCAGACTTAAATAGCTAGCTACCTAGCTAGTCAAAGGGCTAGCCACTTGAATTAATTAGCTGGCTTAACCAGCTAGCCAGCTGGCTAGTGAGCTGATCAACTAGGTGACTTAAATCGTTAGCCAGCTGGCTAGACAGCAGACTTTACTAGCTGACATCACTAGCTATACAGGTGGCTAACTGGCTCACTTAACTAGCTAAGTACCTACATATCATGTTGGCTTGCCAGCTGACTTAGATAGCTACCTATCTATCTAACCAGCTGGCAGGCCAGCTGACTTAACTAGATGAATTAATAAGCTAGCCAGCTGACTTAAGCTGACTTAACTAGCTAGCTACATAGGTAACCAGATGACTTTACTAGATGATATCACTAGTTAGCTACCTAGCTAGCTATCAAGTTACCTAGGTGACTTATCTAGCTGACATAGCTACCTAGCTAGCTGACCTAATGTGCCGACTTAACTAGCTAGATACCTAGCTAGACAGCTGACTTAACTAGCTGAAATAACTAGCTAGACAGCTATCTAGCTATCAGACTTAATTAGCTTTTTAACTAGCTAATGAGTGGCTAGTCAACTTAATTAATGTGGTGATTTAACTAGCTAGTCAGCTGGTTAGCCAACTGACTTAACTAGTTGATTAATGAGAAAGGCAGCTGACCAGTCAAGTGATTAAACTAGCTGACTTAACTAGTTATCCAGCTGGTTAGCCAGCTGACTTAACTAGCTGTCTACCTCTCTAGTCACCTGGATAGCCACCTGACTTAACTAGCTGACTTAATTAGCTAGCCATCTGCATAACCAACTCACTTAACTAGGTCTCTACCTAGTTAGTCAGCTGGCTAGCCATCTGAGTTAACTAGCTGTCTTAACTAGCTGACCTGCTTTCTAGCCAGTTGAATTAAGTTGCTTGCTACATAGCTAGCCAGCTGGCTATCCAGCTGAGTTAACTAGGTGACTTATCTAACTAACCTGCTGTCTAGCCAGCTGACTTAAATAGTAAGCTACTTAGCTAGCCAGCAGACTAGTCTCTAATTAACTTGATGAATTAGCTATCTAGGCAGATGACTATACAGTTGACATAACTAGCTAGCTACATAGCTAGCAAACTGGCTAGCAAACTGACTTAACTAGCTAACCAACTGTGGAGCCTGCTGAATTAATTGCCAATATACATAACTAGCCAGCAGGCTAGCCAGCTGACTTCAGTAGTGGACTTAATGAAGTAGCCAGCTGGCTACCCAGCAGACTTAACTAGCTAGCTACCTAGCCAGACAGCTGTATAGTCAGCTGACTTAACTAACTGCCATTACTACACGCCTGATGGCTAACCAGGTGACTTAACTAACTACTTATATACATAACCCACTGACTTGCTTGCAGACTTAACTACATAGCTAACCTGATTACCAGTGAGCTGACTTAACACGGTAACTTAACTAGCTAGCTATCCTGCTAGGCAGTGGGCTAGCCAGCTGACTTAACTAACTGAATTATCTAGCTAACCAGCTTACTTAACTAGCTGAGTTAACTAGCAAGCTACCTACCTAGACAGCTGATTTAACTAGCTGACTTAGCTAGCTAGCTTTCTGACAAATCTAGTTGAACTAACTAGCTAGCTACCTAGCTGGCCAGCTTACTTAACCAGCTGAAATAACTAGCAAGCCAGCTGGTTCCCCATCTGACGTAACTAGCATTTTAATAGCTAGCCAGCTGGCTAAGTAACTGATTTAATGAGCTGACTTAACTAGCTCGCCTGCTGGTTAGCTAGTTGACTAAACTAGCTGACTTAACTAACTTGCCACCTGGCTAGCCAGCTGACTTAATTGTCTAGCTACCTAGCTAGCCAGCAGCCTAGCCAGCTGTCTTAACTACTCACTTAACGAAGTAGCCAGCTTGCTAGCAAGCAGATTTTACTAGCTAGCTACCTATCTAGACAGCTGGATAGCCAGTTGACTTAACTAGGTGACATAACAAAATAGCTTCATGACTAGCCAGCTCACTTAACTAGCTACCTACCTACATAGCCCACTGACTTGCCAGCTGAGTTAACTACCAAACTACCTACATAGTCTGCTGGCCAGCGAGCTGACTTAATGGCTTGACTCAAGTAGGTAGACAACTGGCTAGCCATCTGATTCAACTAGTTAGTTACCCTGCTTTGCAGATGGCTAGACAGCTGACTTAACCAAATGAATTAACTATTTAGCTACCTAGCTAGCCAGATGACTTAACTAGCTGACTTAACTAGCTAGCTACATACCTAGCCAAATGGCTGGCCAGCTGATTTAACTAGCTTACTTATCCAGCTAGCCAGCTGGTTGGCCAACTGACTTAACTAGCTGACTTTAGTAGCTAGAGAGCTGGCTGGCCAGCTGAATTAAAAAGCTGACTTAATCAGCTAGCCAGTTGGCTACCAGCTGACTTAACTAACTAGCTATGTAGCTAGCTAGATGGGAAGTCAGCTGAATTAACTAACTGACTTAAATTTCTATTCAATTGGTTATCCAGCTGACTAAACTTGCTTGCTACTTACCTAGCTAGCCACCTGGGTTGCCAGCTGACATAACTAGTTGACTTAACCTGCTAGCCAACTGGCTAGCCAGCTGACTCAACTAGCTGACTTAACTAGTTAGACAGCTGGCTAACCAGTTGGATAGAAAGTTAAGTCAGTTAGTTAAGTCAGCTAGCCCTCTTCGTAGCTAGCAAGCTGGCTAGCCAGCTGACTTAATTACCTAGGCTGCTGGATAGCCAACTGATTTAACTAGCTTTCTACTTAGCTTGCCAACTGGTTAGCCCGCTGACTTAACTACCTGACATAAATAGCTGGCCTGTTTGCTAGTCAGCTGAATTAACTTGCTTGCTATATGCCTAGCCAGCTGGCTAGCCAGTTGACTAAACTATGTGACTTAACTATCTAGCCAACTGTTGAGCCAGCTGAATTAATTAGCAAGCTACATAGCTAGCCAGCTGTATAGCCCACTGACTTAACTAGGTGATTAACTAGCTATCCAGCAGTCTAGACAGCTGATATAACTATCTAGCTACCTAGCTAGCCAGCTGCCTAGGCAGCTAACTTAACAAGGTGACTTAATTAGCTAGCCAGCTGCCTAGCAGGCTGACTTAACTGCCCAAGTACCTAGCTAGCCAACTGGATTGCCAGCTGACTTAACTAGTTAGCTACCTAGCTTACCAGCTGTTTATTAAGCTGACTTAAGTAGGTTACTTAACTAGCTACCTAACTGGCCAGCCAGCTGACTTGACTAGCTAACTACCCCACTAGGCAGCTGGCTAGCCAGCTGACTTAACTTGCTGACTTAACTAGCTAGCAAGCCAACTTAACTAGCTGACTTAACCAACTAGCTACCTTTCTCACCAGCTGGCTTAACTAGCTGACTTAACTAGCTAGCTTCCTAGATAGCTGTCTAGCTAGCAAGCTGACATAACTAGCCGACTTATGTAGCTATCTTCCTAGCTATTCAGCTGACTTACCTAGCTGAAATAACTAACTAGCCAGATGGCTAGGCATCTGACTTAACTAACTTTTTAACTAGCTGACATGAACAGCTAGCCTGCTGGCTAGTAAGCTGACTTATCTAGTTAGCTAGCTAGCTAGCCAGCAGGCCAGACAGCTGACTAAACTAGCTGACTTAACCAGCTACCCAGTTTGCTAGCCAGTTGACTTAACTCACTGACATCACTAGCTAGCCTGGTAGCTATCAGGCTGACTTAACTAGCTAGCTACCTAACTTGCCAGTTGACTTGCCAGCTCTCTTAACTACCTGAATTGACCAGCTAGCCAGCCTGCTAGCCAACTGACTTAACTAGTTCACTGCCTAGCTAGCCAACTGGATAGCCAGCTCACTTAACTAGATGACTTAACTAGCTAACTGCCTAGCTTGCAAGCTGACTTAGTTAACTAAGTAGCTAGCTACCTAACTAGCCAGCTGATATATGTAGTTAGCTAACTACCTAGCAACCTGGCTAACAAGTTGACTTAAATAGTTAGCTACCTAGCTACTAGCTAGCTTAACCAGATGGATACGTATTTAGCTTACTCGTTATCTAACATCCTATCTAGCTGACTTAATCATCTGACTTAACTCATTAGCTAATGAACTAGCTAGCTCACTCAACCAGCTGACTTAACTCGTTAGCTAGCTATCTAGCTAGCTGACTCATCCAGTTGACTTAATTGGTTAGTTAACTAGCTAGCTAGCCTAGTCAAACAGCTGACTCACTATGTTTGCTAACTAGCTAGCTAGCTAACTCAACCAGCTGACTTAACCCATTAGTTAACTAGCTAACTACCTGACAACCTGCTGACTTAACCCATTAGTTAACTACCTAGCTAGCTGTCTTAACCAGTTGACTAAATTAGGAAGCTGACTTAACTAGCTGACTTAGCTAGCTGACTTAACTACTTAGCTAGCTGACTTAACTGGCTGGCTTAACTAGTTAGCTAGCTGACTTAGCTACCTGAATTAAATAGGTAGCTAACTATTTAGCTAGCTGAATAACTAGCTGACTTAACTAAATAGCTAACTAGTTAGGTAGCAGTTAATTAGCAGACTTAAATAGTTAGCTAACAAGTGAGCTAGCTGTCTTAGCTAGCTGACTTAGCTAGCTAGCTGACTTAGCTAGCTGACTTAACTAGTTGACTATTGAGATAGCTAGCTGTCTTAATGAGTTGGTTAACAAGTTACCTAACTGTTTTAACTACTTGGTAAACGAGTTAATTAGCTGTCTTATTTAGTTGGTAAGCAAGTTAGCTAGGTGACAACTTGTTGGCTGATGATTCAGCCAACTACTTATCTGGTTTAACACATTGGCTGACTTCTCGGCTGACATGTTTGCTGGCTCAACGAGTTGTCTGCCTAGTCGGCTGACTAGTTAGCTGTGTTAACTTGTTGACTGACTTGTTGGCCCACAAGTTAGCTCGGTTAACTACTTGGCTGGCTAGTTTGCTGACATAACTTGTCGTCCGACTTGTGGGCCGACTAGTTAGCTGACCTAACTATTTGGTCTACAAGTTAGCTGACCTAACTTGTCAGCAGACAAGTTGACTAACTAGTCGGTCGATTGGTTAGCTGACTTAAATAGTTGGCCGACTAGTCGGCTGACCGGTTATCTTACTTAATTAGTCAGCTGGCAAGTGAGCTGACTTGTCAGCTGACTTAACTAGTCAGCCAGCACGTGAGCTGACTGGTCAGCTGACTTTAGTCGGCTAGCGAGTGAGCCGAATGTTCAGAAGAGTTAACTAGTCGGCCGGCAAAAGAGCTGACCAGTGAACTGAATTAACCAGTCAACCAGCTAGTGACCCGACAGGTGAGTCATCTTAACTAGTTGGATGGTGAGTGAGCCAACCTGTGAGCTGACTTAACTAGTCATCTGGCAAGTAAGCCAACTAGTTAGCTGACCTGTTGCCCGGAGAGCAAGCTGAAAATTAAACTGACCTGTTGGCTGGTGAGCGAGCTGTCTAGTTTGATTACCAGTTGGCAGGCATGCAATACGACTAGTTAACTGACCTAATGGAAAGCGAATGAGCCCACTAGTTAGCTGACCATCTAGCTGCATTGCTAGCAAACTAGTTAACTATGTAACTAGCTGATTTGTTGTCTGATTTAACTAGCTAGCTGACTAGCTAGCTGGCTATTTAGCTGACATAACTAGCTAGCAAACAAGATATCTAACTCTTTAGCTAGCTAACTTAACTGGCTAGCTATTGGGCTAGTTAGTTGGCTAACTGACTTAACTATCTAGCTGACTATCTGGCTGACTAGCTAGCTGACTAACTAGCAAGTGGACTAGCAAGCTGACTAGTTAGCTGACTTCACTAGCTAGCTGAATAGTTAACTGACTTGCTAGCTGACTTGACTAGCTAACTGGCTAGCTAACTGACTTAACTATCTGACGAGCTACTTGGCTGGATAACCGGCTAGCCTGCTGACTTAACCACCAAGCAAGATGGCTGGATACATGGCTAGACATCTGGCTTAACTAGCTAGCTACCTGACTGGCTAGCTGACTAGGCATCCAGCTAGCTTGCTAGTGGGTTGACAAGCTGATTAGAAAGCCAGCATAAATAGCCATCCTGCTGGCTGGACAGTTGGATAGCCAGTTGACTTAAGTAGCAGACCACCTAAATGAGCAGCCTGCTAACCAACCAGCTTAACTTGCCAGCCACCTAGCTAGCCTGCCAGGTAACATGCTGTCTTAACAAGCATACTTAACTAGAAAGCCATCCAGCTAGCCAGCTGGCTTATCTAGCTAGCCACCCTCTATCCAGCCAGCCAGTCAGCTCACTTAACTCACTGACTTAACAAACTAGGCAACCGGCTAGCCAGCTGACTTAATTAGCTAGCTATCAAACTAGCCAGGTGGCTAGCCAGCTGACTCAACTAGCTAACTTAACCAGATAGCCAGCTCGCTAGCCATCTGACTTAACTAGCTAGCTACCTAGCTAGCCAGTTAGCTAGTCACTTGAATTAACTAGCTGACTTAACCAGCTAGCCAGCTGGCTAGCCACCTGACTCAATTAGCTGACTTAACTAGTTAGCCAGCTGGCTAGCCAGATGACTTAAGTAGCTGACATCACTAGCCAGCCAGGTGGCTATCCAGCTGACTTAACTAGCTGGATACCTAGCTAGCCAGTTGGCTAGTCACTTGAACTAACTAGCTGACTTAACCATCTAGCCAGTTGGAAAGCCAGCTGTCTCAACCAGATGAGTTAGCTAGTTAGCCAGCTGGCTAGTCAGCTGATGTAACTAGCTGAAATCACAAGCTAACCTGGTGACTAGCCAGCTGACTTAACTAGCTAGCTACCTAAGTATCCCCCTGGCTTGACAAGTGACTTATCTACCTAGCTACCTAACTAACCAGCAGGCTGGCAAGCTGACTTATCTAGGTGACTTAAGTAGCTAGCCAACAGGCTAGCCAGCTGACTTAAGTAGATAGCTACAGAGCTAAGCAGTTGGCTAGCCATATGACTTAACTAGCTGACATAACTAGCTAGCAAGCAGATTTAACTAGCTGACTTAACTTGCTAGCTGCCTAGTTAGCCAACTGACATTACTAGTTGAAATAATCAGCTAGCACATAGCTAGCAATCTAGCTAGCTAGCTAGCTAGCTAACTATATATCTAGCTAGCCAAGTTAACTAGCTGACTTAACTAGCTAGCAAGCTGACATAACTAGGTGACTTAACTAACTGGCTGCCTAGCTAGCCAGCTGACTTAACTAGCTGAAATAACTAGCTAGCCAGCTGTCTTGCCATCTGACTTATCAAGCTTTTTAACTAGCTAGCCAACTGACTAGTCAACTGACTTAATGAAATGACTTAACTAGCTAGCCAGTTGGTTATCCAGCTGACCTAACTAGTTGATTGATGAGCTAGGCAGCTAGCCAGCCAGGTGACAAAATTAGCTGGCTTAACTAGTTATCCAGCTTGATACCAGCTGATTTAACTAGCTCTGTGCCTCTCTAGGCACCTGAATAGCCAGGTGACTTAACTAGCTGACTTAATTAGCTAGCCAGCTGACTAGATAACTGACTTAACTAGGTCAATACCTAGGTAGACAGCTGGTTAGCCAGCTGACATAACTAGATGTCTTAACTAGCTGGCCTGCTTTCAAGCTGACTTAACTAGCTATTTAGGTAGCACATTTAAGTACCTAACTTAAGTATTTTGCTAACTAGTGAGCTAGCAGACTTAGCTAGCTAACTTAGCTAGCTAACTTAGTTATTTGACTTATGTACTTGTCTAACGAGATAGCTAGCTGACTTAACAAGTTGGTTAATGAGTTAGGTAGGTGACTTAACTTGTTGGCTGAGGTGTCGGCTGACTAGTTAGCTGTTTTAAAACTTTAGCTGACTCCTCAGTCGACTTGTTAGCTGGCTTAACAAGTTGGCGGACAATTCGGCCAACTAGTTAGCAGGGTTAATTATTTGACCTACGAGTTGGCCCACTTTTTAGCTTGGTTAACTAGTTGGCTTGCTGGTTTGCTGACCTAACTAGTCGAGCGACTTGTTGGCCTACTAGTTAGCTGTCCTAACTAGTCAGTTGACTAGTAGGCTGAGTTAACTTGTCGGCTGACAAGTTGGCTGACTAGTCGGTCGATTGGTCAGCTGACTTAACTAGTAGGCCGGCTAGTCGGCCGAACAGTTAGCTGACTTAACTAGTTGGCCAGCAAGTGAGCCGACTGTTCAGCTGGCTTAATTAGGCAGCCAAGAGTGAGCTGACTGGTCAGCTGACTTTAGTAGGCTGGCGAGTGAGCTGACAGCTCAGAAGACTTAATTAGTTGGCCAGTGAGTGAGCCAACTGGTTAGCTGAATAAACTAGTCAGCTGGTGAGTGATCCATTGAGTGAGTTGCCTTGACTAGTTGGCTGGTGAGTGAGTTGAAGGGTGAGCTTAGTTAACTAGTCAGCCTGTGAGCCAGCCAACTAGTTAGCTGAACTGTTGGCCTTCGAGTGAGCTGACAAGTTAGTTGACTTTTAGGCTGGCAATTGAGATGACTAGTTTGCTGACCAGTTGGAAAGCAAGTGAGCCGACTAGTTAGCTGACCTGATGGAAAATGAGCGAGGCCACCAGTTAGCTGACCAGCTAGATGAGTAGCTAGCCAATTAGTTAGCTAAGTAACTCACAAATTTGCTAGCTGACATAAACTAGCTGACAAGCTAGCTGGCCATCTAGCTGACATAACTAGGTACCAAACAAGCTATCTAGATGTTTACCTAGCTGACTTAGCTAGTTAGCTAACTGGATACTTAGCTGGCTAGCTGACTTAACTATCTAGCTGACTAACTAGCTGACTAAATTAGCTAGCTGAATAGTTACCTGACTTGCTAGCTGACTTAACTAGCTAGCTGGCTAGATAGATGACTTGACTAGCGCCTGGCTGGTAGGCTGGCTAGTTGGCTAAACAGCTGAATTAACTAGCTAGCTACTTGTTGACTAAACGTCTAACAGCTGGCTTGACTAGCCAGCTACCTGGCTGGCAAGATGGCTAGGCATTCAGCTAGCTAGCTAGCAGGCTGTCCAACTGGTTATCTGGCCATCTTAAATAACCAGCAGGCTGGCTGGACAGTCGGATAGCCAACTGGCTTAACTAGCCAGCCACCCTGCTGGTCAACCAGCTAGCCACCTGTTTTAACAAGCTGGCAACGTACCTGACCAACCTGCTAACCAGCCAGCTTAAATTGCCAACCACCTAGCTAGCCAGCAGGCTAACCAGCTGACTTAACTAGCTGACTTAACTAAAAAGCCATCTGGCTAGACAGGTCGCTTAACTAACTAGCCACCTAACTAGCCAGCTGGCTAACCAGCTCACTTACTAGCTGAATTAACTAACTA
>NW_007257250.1:0-6534 GCF_000164805.1 Carlito syrichta | reverse complement strand
TAGCTGACTAGTTAGTAACCTAATTGAGTTGGCTAGACAGCTGGCTAGCTAACTAAGGTATTTAGTTAAGTCAGCTGGCTATCCAGGTGGCTAGAGAGCTAGAACACTAGTTAAGTCAGCTGGCTCTCTAACTGAATATCTAGTTAAGTCAGATAGTTTAGTCACCTGGCTGGCGAGTTCCCTAGCTTGTTAATCATCTATTTAAGTCAGGTAACTAACCAGTTGAATAACTAGTTAAATCACCTCATTAAGTCAGTTGGCTAGCCATCTCACTTGCTAGTTAAAAAAACTAGTTAATTCAGATGGCTAGAGAGGAGACTAGCTAGTTATTTCAGATAGTTTAATCAGCTGGCTAGCTAGTTAGCTATCTAGTTAAGTCAGCTAGTTAAGGCAGCTGAGAAGGCACCTGGCTGGCCACATAGCTTGCTTGTTAATTCAGCTAGCTAGACAGCTAGCTCGCTAGATAAGACACCTAGTTAATTCAGCTGGATAGCCTGGTGGATAGCTATGCAGCAAGCTAGTTAATTGAACTGGCTGTAAAGCAGGCCAGCTAGTTAAGACAGCTAGTTAAGTCAGCTGGATAGCAAACTGGCTGGCTAGGTAGTGATCTAGTTAAGTAGGTTTGCTAGACAGCTGGCTAGCTAGTTATGTCAGCTAGTTAAATCTGCTGACTATCCATGTGGCTAGAGAGGTAGAGAGCTAGTTAAGTTAGCTGGCTAGCGGCCTGGTTATCTAGTTAAGTCAGCTAGTATAGTCACCTGGCTGGCCAGCTGCCTAGCACGTTAATCAACTAGTTAAGTAAGCTGACTAACCCGCTGGCTAATTACTTAAGTCACCTCGTTAAGTTGGTTGGTTAATCAGCTTGCTAGCTAGTTTAAAAACTAGTTAAGTCAGATGACTAGACAGCTAACTAGCTAGTTATTTCAGCTAGTTAAGTCAAATTGCTAGCTAGGTAGATAGCTACTTGAGTCAGCTAGTTATATCAGCCAGCTAGGTAGTTAATTCAGCCAATTAAGTCACCAAGCTAGGTCGTTAGCTAGTTATGTAGCTAGATAGTAATTTCAGCTAGTAATGTCAGCTGGCTAGCTGGGTAACTAGCCAGTTAAATCAGCTAGTTAAGTCAGCTGGCTAGCCAGCAGAGTTGCTGGGTAGCTAGCTTGTAAAGTCACCTGGCTAGCCAGCTGGCTAGCTACTTAAGTCACCTAGTTAAGTCAGCTTGCTAGTCAGCAGTTTAGCTAGTTAGCTAGGTAGTTAATTCAGCTGGCAAGCCAGAGAGATACATAGGCAGATAGCTATTTAATTCAAGATGTTAGCCACCTGTCTAGCTAGTGATGTCTGCTAGTTAAATCAGTTAGCTAGCCAGCTGGCTATCTACTTATGTCAGCTAGTTGAGTCAGCTAGATAGCAAGCTGGCTAACTGAATTAGTCAGCTAGTTAATTCAAGTGGCTAGCCAACTGGCTAGCTAGGTAGCTCGCTACTTACATCAACTGGCTAGCCATCTGGTTAGTTTAAGTCAGGTAATTAAGACAGTTGGCTAGAAAATTGGCTAGGTAGGTAGTTAGGTAATTAAGTCAGCTGGCTAGCCAGCTGGCTAGGTAGGTCGCTAACTAGTTAAGTCAGCTGGCTCGATGGATGGCTATCTAGTTAAGTCAGCTAGTTAAGTAAGCTAGTTAGCTGGCACGCTAGCTAGGTGACTGGCAAGTTAAGCTGGCTGGTTAGCAGTCTGGTCAGTTAGATGGCCCACTAGTTAAGTTACTTGGGTAGATGGCTGACCAGCAGGGCTGCTGGCTAGTTAATCCAGCTGGATACCTGACTGTCCAGCCACCCGGAAGGTTATTTAAGCCAGCTGGCTAGGCACCTTTTCAGTCCACTGGCTAGCTAGCTGGCTGCCTAGCTAGCTAGCCTTCCAGGTAGCTAGCTAGTTAAACCAGCTGGCTAGCCATGTAGACAACCCGTTAACTAGCTTGTTAAGTCAGCTGGCTAGCCAGCTCTCCAGCAAAGTAGCTAGTCAGCTAGTTTTGTCAGCTAGCTAGCCAGTTAACTAGTTAAGTCAGCTAGCAACTCACCTAATTATTCAGCTAGCAAGTGAAGTCAGCAAGCTAGAGCGTAAGATAGCTTGTTTGTTCTATAGTTATGTCTGCTAGATAGCCATCTAGCGAGTCAGCTAGCTAGTTAAGTCAGCTAGCAAATCAGCTAGTTATTGAGCTAACTAGTCAGCTAGTAACTCAGCTAACTGGTCAGATAACTAGTGGGCTGACTCGATTTCCATCAGGTCAGCTAATTAATTGACTCACTTGCCTGCAAACTGGACAGCAAACTAGTCAGCTCGCTCGCCAGCCAACAGGTCAACTAAATTGTCAGCTCGCTCGCAGGCCAACAGGTCAGCTAACTAGTCAGCTTGCTCATTGGTCGACTAGTTAAGTCAGCTCACCAGTCAGCTCGCTGACTAGTTAACTCTTCTGATCATTCGGCTCAATCGCTATCCGACTAAATTCAGCTCACAAGTCACCTCACTCGCTGGCTTATTAGTTAAGTCAGCTGACCAGTCGACTTACTCATGGACAAAATTGTTAAGTCAGCTGACCAGTCGGCTCACTCGCTGGCCGACAAGTTATGTCTGCTCAACTGTGGGCTCACTCACTGGCTGACAAGTTAAGTAAGATAACCAGTCAGCCGACTACATGGCAAAAAATTTAAGTCAGCTAACAAATCAACTGACTATTCGACCAACGTGTCAGCCAACAAGTTAGGTCAGCAAACTTGTGGGTTGACTAGTTAGGTCAGCTAAATAGTCGGCCAACTATTCAGCCGAGTAGTTAGGTGAGCAAACAAGTCAGTCAACTACTTAACCTAGCTAACTTGTGGACCAACTCATCAGTCAACTAATTAACCCAGCTAACTAGTCAGCTGACTAGACGGCCGACTTGTTAAGCCTGCTAACAGGTCAGCCGAGGAGTCAACCAACGTGTTAAACCAGATAAGTAGTTATCCGCATCATCCGCCAACAAGTTAAGTTACCTAGCTATCTTGTTACCCAACTAATTAAGACAGATATTTAACGTGTTTAGCAAATAGTTAAAACAGTGAGCTAACACGTTAACCAACTCGTTTAGTCAGCTAGCTATCTTGATAGTCAACTAGTTAAGTCAACTAGCTATGTCAGCTAGCTAATTAGCTACCTAGCTAAGTCAGCTACCTAAGACAGCTAGCTCACTAGTTAACTAACTATTTAAGTAATCTAGTTAAGCCTGCTAGCTAAATAGTTTGCTAACTAGTTAAGTCAGCTGGTTATTCAGCTAGCTAAATAGTTAGCTAACTATTTAATTCAGGTAGTTAAGTCAGCTAGGTAACTAGTTAAGTCAGTCAATTAAGTCAGCTAGTTACGTAGTTAAGTCAGCTTGCTAAGTCAACTAGTTAAATCAGCTACCTAATTTTGTCAGCTGGTTAAGACAGCTAGCTAGGTAGTTAGCTAACCAGATAAGTCAGAAGGTTGAATCAGTTGGTTAGCTAGTTAACCAACGTGTTATGTCAGCTGGTTAAGTCAGTAGGCTATCTAGTTACCAAAAGGTTTGAGTCAGCTATTTGAGTAGGCTAGCTAGCTAGTTAGCTAATGAGTTAAGTCAGATGATTAAGTGAGCAAGCTAGAATGTTAGCTAACGAGTAAGCTAACTACATAACCATCTGGTTAAGTCAGCTAGCTAGCTAGGCAGCTAACTAATTCTGTTTGTTAGCTAGGGAGCTATGCAGTTGACTAATTTCTTAAGTCAGCTGGCTAGCTAGGGAGCTAGCTAGTTAGCTAATATTTACATCAGCTAGCTAGCTAGTTAGTTTGCTACATCAGCTAGTTAAGTGAACTGGCTAACCAGTTGGCTACCTAGGAAGCGAGCCAGTTAAGTCAGTTGGCTAGCCAGCTGGCTAGCTGGTTAATTCAGCTAGTTAAGAGAGCTGGCAAGCCAACTGGCAATGTAGGTAGCTGGCTAGTTAAGTCAGCTAGATAGCTACCTGTCTAGCTAATGATGTCAGTGAGTTAAATCAAAAGGGGAGCCAATTGAGTAGCTGGTTAGGTCAGCTAGTTTAGTCAGATGTCTAGTCAGCTGGCTAGGTAGGTAGCTAGCTAGATAAGTCAGCTTGCTAGCAAGCAGGCTAGCTGTTCAAGTCAGCTAGTTAAGTCAGCAAGCTTAATGCTGGCTAGGTAGGTAGCTAGGTATTTAAGTGAGCTGGCTAGTCAGTTTCCTAGCTAAAGTGTGTTAGGTAAGTCAGCTGGCCAGCCAGGTGGCTAGATAGGTATCCAGCTATTTAAGGCAGCTGTCTAGCATGCTGACTTTCTGGTTAAGTAAGCTAGTTAAGTCACTTGTCAACCAACTGGCTAGCTAGTTAAGTCAGCTCGTTAAGTAAGTTGGCTATCCTGCTGGTGGGCCAGTTAAAAAGTTAGTTAAGTCAGATGATGGCTAGTCATCTGGCTAGCTAGTTATTTCAGCTAGTTAAGACAGCTGGCTAGATAGGAAGCTAGATATATAAGTTAGCTAGTCATGTCAGGTAGCCAGCTTGCTAATTCAGCTAGCTAAGTCAGCTGGTTTGCTAGATAGCTAGCTAGGTAGCTAGTTATTAAAGACAGCTAGCTATGCCAGCTGGCTAGCTAGGTACCTAGCTGGTTAAATCAGCTAGTTAAGTCACCTTGCCAGCTTGTTAAATCAGCTGGCTAGCCAACTGCCCAGCTAGGTAGGTAGTTAGTTAAGTCAGCTGGCTAGCCAGTTAACTAGCTACTTAAACAACCTAGATAAGTCAGCTAACTAGCCGGCTTGTTAACTAGGTAACTAGGTAGATAAGTCAGCTGGCAAACGAATGGACTACATAGGTTACTAGCTAGTTAAGTCAACTGTCTATTCAGCTTGCTAGCTAGGTAACTAGGCATTAAATCAGCCTGCTAGCAAGCTTGCTATCTAGTTAGGTTATCTAGTTAAGTCAGCTGTCTTGACAGCTGGCTAGCTATGTAGTTAGACAGTTCAGTCAGCTGTCTCTCCTGCTGGCAAGATAGTTAAGTCACCAGCTGGCTAGCTATATAGCAAGCTAATTAATTCAGTTGACTAACAATCAGGTCAGTTCTGTAAGTCAGCTAGTTATGTCAGGTGACTTGACAGCAGACAAGCTAGGTAGTGAGATAGTTAACACAGTTGGCTAGCCAGCTGACTAGCTAAACAAGTCAGCTAGTTAATTCACCTGGCTAGCTAGTTAGCTAGCTAGATAGAGAGCTAGTTAAGTCAGCTGGCTAAATCAGGAAAACTAGTTAAGTCATTTAGTTGAGTCAGCTGGCTAGCAAGCTGACTAGCTGGTTAAGTCAAGTAGTTAAGTCAGCTGGCCAGCAAGCTGGCTAGCTAGGTAGCAAGTTAAGTCAGCTGTCAAGCAAGGGGGCAGCTAGTTAAGTCAGCTAGTTAATTCAGTTGGTTTTCCAGATTGCTAGCTAGGAAGCTAGCTAGTTAAGTCAGCTGGCTAGCCAGCTAGGTAACTGGTTAAGACAGCTAGTTAATTCAGCTGGCCAGCCAGCTGGCTAGCAGGTTAAGTCTGCTAGTTAAGTGATGTGGCCAGCCAGTTTCCTAGGTAGGTAGCTAGATAGTTAAGTCAACTGGATAGCTAGATAGCTAGCTAGTTAACTCAGCTATGTAATGCTGCTGTCTAGCTAGTTTAGTCAGTTAGTTAAGTCAGCTGGGTAGCAGGCTGACTAGCAGGGTAGCTAGTTCGTTAATGCAGCTGGCTATCCAGCTGGCTAGCTAGGCAAGTAACCTAGTTAAGTCAGCATGATGGACAGCAGGTTAGTTAGGTAGGTATGTAGTAAATTCAGATAGCAAGTCAGGGGATTATGTAGGTAGGTATCTAGTTAAGTCAGCTGGCCAGCCTTCAAACTATCTAGTTTTGTCAGCTAGTTAAGTCAGCTGGCTATCCAGCTGCCTAGCCAGGTGGCTACCTAGTTAAGTCTGCTGGATAGTCAGCTGGCTATTTCGTAAAGTCAACTAGTTAAATCAGCTGGCTAGACTGCTGGCTACATTTGTAGCTAAGCAATTAAGTCAGCTGGCTAGCCAGCTGGACAGCTAGTTAAATCAGTTAATATAGTCAGCCGGCTAACTAGCTGGCTAGCTAGTTAAGTCAGCACATTAAGTCAGTTGTCTAGCAAGCTGGCTAGCTGGTTGAAAAGCAAGTTACTTCAGATGGGTAGCCTGCGGGCTCGCTAGTTATTTCAGGTGGTTAAGTCCTCTGGCTAGCTAGGAAGATAGCTAGTTAAGTCAGCTAGATATGTCAACTCGCTAGATAGATAAGTCAGCCAGTTAAGTCAGCTAATTAATGACAGCTAGCTAGGTAGCTAGCTAGCTAAAACAGCTAGTTAAGTCAGCTGGTTAGTTAGTATCTAGCTAGTGTAGTCAGCTAGTTAAGTCGGCCTGCTAATAAGCTTCCTAGCAGGATAGCTAGCTAGTTAAGCCACCTGCCTAGCCAGCTAGCTAACTAGTTAAGTCACCTAGTTTATGTCAGCACGTTGTATAGCA
>NW_007257249.1:3125-3899 GCF_000164805.1 Carlito syrichta | reverse complement strand
GCTGACTACTCGGCTAACTTGTTAGCTGGCTTAACAAGTCGGCCGTCTAGTCGGATGACTAGTTAGCTGGGTTAATTAGTTGACTGATGAGGTGGCCCACAAGTTAGCTCGGTTAACTGGTTGGCTGGCTAGTTAGCTGACCTGACTAGTTGGTTGACAACTTGGCCAATTATTTATCTGACCTAACTAGTCATCCCACAAGTTAGCTGACCTAACTTGTCAGTTGAGCAGATGGCCAAATAGCTGGCCAATTGGTTAGCTGACTTAACTAGTTGGCCGGTGAGTGAGCTGACTTGTAAGCTTACTTAATTATTTGGTCCGCGAGTGAGCCGACTTGTAAGTTGACTTAACTAGTCAGCTGGCGAGTGAGCTGACTGGGAAGCTGACTTTAGTCGACTAGCAAGTGAGCAAATGGTCAGAAGAGTTAGCTAGTCAGCTGGCAAATGAGTCGACTGGTGAGCTAACTTAACTAGTTGGCCGGTGAGTGACCCGACCTGTAAGCTGCCTTAACTAGTTGGCCAGTGAGGGAGCCGACCGGAGAGTTGATTTATCTAGTCAGCTGGCGAGCAAGCTGACTAGTTAGTTGACCTGTTGGCCTGCAAGCGAGCTGATAATTTAGTTGACCTGTTGGATGGCGAGCGAGCCGAATAATTTGCTCACTGGTTTACAGGCAAGCGAGCTGACTAATTAGCTGACCTGATGGAAAGCCAGCGATCCCACTTGTTAGCTGAGCAGATAGCTGAGTTACTAGAGGACTAGTTAGCTAAGTAACTA
>NW_007257249.1:0-1824 GCF_000164805.1 Carlito syrichta | reverse complement strand
CAGCTGTCTAGCAAACTGAATCAATTGCCTAGCCACCTATCTAGCCAGCAGACTAGCCAGCTGATTTAGCTAGCTGACTTAACGATGTAGCCAGCTGGCTAGCCAGTAGACTTAACTAGCTATCTACCTAGATAGAAAGTTGGTTAGCCAGTTGACTTATCTACCTGAAATAGCTAGATAGCGTAAAGGCTAACCAATTGACTTAAGTAGCTACTTACCTACATAGCCTGCTGGTTTGCCTGGAGTGTTAACTACTTAACTACCTAGCTAACCTGTTGGCCTGCGAACTGACTTAACTAGCTAGTCAGCTGGCTAGCCAGATGACTTAACTAGATAGCAACCCTGATAGGCAGGTGGCTAGACAACTGAATTAACTAGCAGACAAGCTGACAACTAGCAGACTTAATTAGCTAGTAACCTAGCTAACCAGCTGTCTTATCTAGATGGCTTACCAAGCTAGCTACCTACCTCGCCGGATGGCTGGCCAGCTGACTAAAAGGCTTACTTAAACAGCTAGACACCTGGCTAGCCAACTACTTAACAGTTAACTTAACTAGCTAGCCAGCTGTTTGGCCAGCTGAATTAACTAGCTGATTTAACCAGGTAGACAGCTGGCTAGCCAGCTGATTTAACTAGCTAGCTAGCCAGCTGGAAATCCAGCTGAATTAACTAACTGACTTAGTTAGCCAGCTGGCTAGCCAGCTGACTTAACTAGTTGGCTTAAATAGCTAGCCAGCTGGCTAGCCAGCAGACTCAACTAGCTGAACTAACTAGTTTGCCATCTGGCTAGCCAATTGACATAACTAGCTCTCTACCTAGCTAGCTAGTGGGCTAGGGAGCTGACTTAACTAGATCACTTAAATAGGTAGCCAGCTGGCTAGCCAACTGACTTAACTAGCTCATTACCTAGCTGGCCAGCTGGCTACCCAGCTGACTTAACTAGCTAACTGAAATAGATGACCTGTTTGATAATCAGCTCAATGAACTATCTCCTATATAGCTAGCCAGGTGGTTAGGCAGCTGATTTAACTATTTGATTTAAGTACCCTGATAGCTGTCTAGCCAGCTCACTTAATTAGCAAGCTACCTAGCCAGCAAGCTGCCTATCCAGCTGACTTAACTAGGTGACTTACCCAGCTGACTTAACTAGGTGAAATAGCTAGGCAGCAGGCTAGACAGCTGACTTAAATATCTCGCTACCTAGCTAGCCAGCTGTCTTGCCAGCAGACTTAACTAGGTGACTTAACTAGCTAGCTGCCTACATAGCCCATTGGCTTACCAACTGACTTACCTAACTCGCTACCTAGCTAACCAGCTAGATAGTTTGCTGACTTAACAAGGTTACTTAACAAGCTAGCTCACTGTCTAGAGAGCTGACTTAACTATCTATCTAACCAGCTAGCCAGCTGGCTTGCCAGCTGTCTTAACTTGCTGACTTAACTAGCCAGCAAGCAGACTTAACTAACTAACTTAACCAGCTATCTACCTAGCTATCCAGCTGTCTTAACTAGCTGAAATAACTAGCTAGCCAGATGGCTAGCCATCTGTCTTAACTAGCTTTTTAACTACATAACCAGCTGTATTGACAAGTGTCTTAATGAGTTGACTTAACTACCTAGCTAGCAGGTTGCCAACTGACTTAACTAGCAGACTTAACCAGCTTATCAGCTGTTAGCCACCTGACTTGACTAGCTGGCTTCCTACCTAGCCAAATGGCTAGCCAGCTGACTCACCTAGGTTACTTAAGGTAGCAAGCTGGCTAGCCCAGTTCTCAAAACTAGCTAGCTACCTACCTAGTCAGCAGGCTAGCCAGCAGAATTAACT
>NW_007257248.1:1612-2400 GCF_000164805.1 Carlito syrichta | reverse complement strand
CCTGAAATAGCTTCAGTAGGATTGGAATCAGTTCCTCCTTAAATGTCTTGTAGAATTCTGCTGGAAAGCCATGTGGTCCGGGGCTTTTTTTTTGTAGGTAGTTTTCTTATTACACTGTCAATTTCCTTGATTGTTATTGGTCTATTTAGGGTCTCAATTTCTTCTTGTTTCAACCTAGGCAGGTTGTGTGATGACAGAAAGTCCTCCATTTCCTTCAGGTTTTCAAGTTTGTTTCCATACATATGTTCATAGTAGTCTCTGAAGATCTTTTGTATTTCTTCAGGGTCAGATGTGACTTCATCTTTTGTGTTTCTGATTGTGCTTATTTGGGTTTTTTCTTTCTTTTTTTTTTGGCCAGACTAGCAAGGGGACCATCGATCTTGTTTATCCTTTCAAAGAACCAGCTTTTTGTTTCATTGGTGTTTTGTATTGTCTTTTTGTCTTCTATGTCCTGGATTTGGGCTTTTATTTTGGTGATCTGAATTCTACTGCTGAAATTAGGGTTTTTGTGATCTTGCTTTTCCAGCTTCCTTAGGTGACTTGTTAGGCTATTTATTTGTGCTTCTTCCATTTTCTTCATGTGTGTTTGTAGGGATATAAATTCCCCTCTTACTATAGCTTTTAAGGTGTCCCAGAGATTTTGGCAAGATGTTTCTTCAGTTTCATTTGTTTCCAGGTATCTTTTGATTTCCGTTTTGATTTCATCATTGATCCAGGAGTTGTTTAGCATCATGCTGTTTAGTGTCCATGTCTTTGTGGGTTTTGGGGAGACCTTGTTGGTGTCAATG
>NW_007257248.1:0-824 GCF_000164805.1 Carlito syrichta | reverse complement strand
ATCCATTTTGCCATTCTATGTCTTTTCAGTGGTGCATTTAATCCATTCACATTCAGGCTAATTATTGAAATGTGAGAGTTCATCCCTAACATACAGTTCTTTTATAGTTGTTCTTCCATTTGGTTTATTGTCTTTCTTTTGTTTTGGGGGTTGGTTCATATGTATTTTATTCTTTTTCCTGTACTCTTGTGAAAAATGTTGCTCTTTTTTTCCCCTTTTCTTCTGTGTTTAGTACTTTCTTAAGTGTTTCTTGTAGAGGTGGTTTGGTGGCAGCGTAAGTTCTTAGGGATTGGATATCTGGGAAATATTTTAATTCTCCCTCACTGATGAAGCTTAATCTGGAAAGGTAGGTTATTCTTGGTTGAAATTGTTTATCTTTTAGGACTTTGAAGATAGGCCTCCAAGCTCTCCTAGCCTGCAGGGTTTCTGTTATGCCTACTTTGTTTAGGCGAATTATTATGTTTCTAGGAGTTGGTTTTTTCATTTGTTGTCTTGCAGGGGTTCTCTGGATCTCTTGTGTTTGAGTTTTTTGAATCATTGATTAGATAAGGGAAGTTTTCTTGAATGATCTCATGGAAGGTTTGTTCCATTGTGGTCTCTCTCTTTTTCTGCCTCAGGCAGACCAATTACTCTTAGGTTAGGCCTCTTGAGGTAATCGCTCATCACTTGAAGGTTTTTTACTGTCTTTTTAATCTTGTTTTCTGTGTTCTTGAGGGTGGGTTATTTCTGTATTTTGGTCCTCAAGCTCTGAGATTCTTTCTTCCGCTTGGGTAATTCTGCTTTCCATGCTTGTCAGTTTATTGTTTATTTCATTCACAGTATTC
>NW_007257247.1:9831-10537 GCF_000164805.1 Carlito syrichta | reverse complement strand
TAAGACAACTGAGAAGGCAGCGGGCTAGCCTCCTAGCTGCCAGTTAAGCCAGCTTGCTAGACACCTAGTTAGCTAGATAAGTCACTTATATAATTCAGCTGGAAAGCCTGATGGCTAGCTATGTAGCAAGCTAGTTAATTCAACTGGCTAGACAGCAGGCCACCTTGTTAAGACAGCTAGTTAAGTCAGCTGGATAGCAAACTGGCTGGCTAGGTAGTGACCTAGTTAAGTTGGTTGGATAGAAAGCTGGCTAGCTAATTATGTCAGCTAGTTAAATCTTCTGAATATCCATGTGTCTAGAGAGGTAGAGAGCTAGTTAAGTTAGCTGGCTAGCCGCCTGGATATCTAGTTAAATCACCTAGTATAGTCACCTGGCTGGTCAGCTGCATAGTTCGTTAATCAACTAGTTAGGTCAGCTGGGTAACTCACTGGCTAGCTATTTAAGTCACCCCATGAAGTGGGTTTGCTAATCAGCTCGCTAGCTAGTTAAAAAACTAGTTAAGTCAGACGACTAGACAGCTAACTAGCTAGTTATTTCAGCTAGTTAAGTCAAATTGCTACCTAGGTAGATAGCTACTTAAGTGAGCTAGTTATATCAGCTAGCTAGGTAGTTAAGTCAGCTAGTTAAGTCACCTAGCTAGGTAGTCAGTTAGCTATGTAGCTAGATACTTATTTTAGCTATCAAAGTCAGCTGGCTAGCTGGGTA
>NW_007257247.1:7592-8855 GCF_000164805.1 Carlito syrichta | reverse complement strand
CTCACCTAACTATTCAGCTAGAAAGTGAAGTCAGCAAGCTAGAGAGTAAGATAGCTTGTTTGCTATCTGGTTATGTCAGCTAGATAGCCAGCTAGCTTGTCAGCTAGCTAGTTAGGTCAGCTAGCAAATCAGCTAGTTATTGAGCTAACTAGTCGGCTATCAACTCAGCCAACTGGTCAGATAACTAGTGGGCTCGCTCGATTTCCATCAGGTCAGCTAACTAGTCAACTCGCTTGCTTGCAAACCGGTCAGCAAACTATTCGGCTTGCTCGCCAGCCAACAGGTCACCTAAATTGTCAGCACACACGCAGGCCAACAGTTCAGCTAACTAGTCAGTTTGCTCGCTAGCCGACTAGTTAAGTCAGCTCACTGGTCAACTCGCTGACTAGTTAACTGTTCTGACCATTTGCCTCATTCGCTATCTGACTAAATTGAACTGGCAAGTCAACTCACTCGCTGGCTTATTAGTTAAATCAGCTGAACAGTCAGATTATTCACGGATGAAATAGTTAAGTCAGCTGATCAGTCGGCTCACTCACTGGCTGACAAGTTATGTCAGCTCACCTGTGGGCTCGCTCACTGGCTGACAAGTTAAGTAAGCTAACCAGTCAGCCGTCTAACTGGCAAATAATTTATGTTAGCTAACCAATTGGCCGTCTAGTCGGCCAACTTCTCAGTTGACAAGTTAGGTCAGCTAACTTGTGGGCTGACTAATTAGGTCAGCTAAATAGTCAGCCAACTAGTCAGCCAAGTAGTTAGGTAAGTAAACTAGCCAGCCAACTACTTAACTAAGCTAACTTGTGGGCCAACTCATCAGTCAACTAATTAAACCAGCTAAGTCGTTAGCCAACTAGACTGCCGACTTGTTAAGCCTGCTAACAAGTCATCCGAGTAGTCAGTGTGTTAAACCAAATAAGTAGACGTCCACATCATCCGCCAACAAGTTAAGTCACCTAGCTAACTTGTTACCCAACTAATTAAGACAGTTAGTTAACGCGTTTACCAAATAGTTAAAACCGTTAGCTAACACATTAACCAACTCATTTAGTCAGCTAGCTATCTCGATAACCAACTAGTTAAGTCAACTAGCTAAGTCAGCTAGCTAATTATCTACCTAGCTAAGTCAGCTACCTAAGAAAGCTAGCTCACTAGTTAGCTAACTATTTAAGTCAGCTAGTTAAGCCTGCTACCTAAATAGTTTGCTAACTAGTTAAGTCAGCTAGTTATTCAGCTAGCTAAATAGTTAGCTAACTTTTAATTCAG
>NW_007257247.1:1932-7213 GCF_000164805.1 Carlito syrichta | reverse complement strand
CATCTGGTTAAGTCAGCTAGCTAGCTAGGCAGCTAACTATTTAAGTCTGCTTGTTAGCTAAGGAGCTACGTAGTTAGCTAATTTCTTAAGTCAGCTGACTACCTAGGTAGCTGGCTAGTTAGCTAACTATTTACATCGACTGGCTAACTAGTTAACTTGTTACATCAGCTAGTTAAATCAGCTGGCTAACCAGCTGGTCAGCTAGTAAGCTAGCTAGTTAAGTCAACTGGCAATCCAGAGGGATACATAGGAATCTAGCTAGGGAATTCAGCTGGCTAGCCACCTGTGTAGCTAGTGATGGCAGGTAGTTAAGGCAGCTGGGTAGCCAGCTGGCTAATTATTTAAGTCAGCTAGTTGAGTGAGCTGCCTAGTTGACTTAACTAGTTGACTTAACTAGTTGGTTATCGAGATAATTAGCTGACTAAACCTTAACATCTTAAGGTTAGCAGGTTAAATCAGGTAGTTAGTTCAAGTGGCTAGCAAACTGGTTAGCTAGGTAGATAGCTAGTTAAGTCAGTGAGTTAATATAGAAGGCTAGCCAGTTATATTAACTAGGTGGATAGCTAGGTGGGTAGCTACTTAAGCCAGCTATATTAACTAGGTGGATAGCTAGATGGATAGCTACTTAAGCCAGCTGGCTTGCCCGATGGCTATGTAGTTGTCAGCTGGTTAGCCAACTGGCTAGCTACGTGACTGGCAAGTTAAGATGGCTCGTTAGCAGGCCTGTCTGGCAGGTAGCTAGCTAGTGAGGCAGGTGGTTAACTACTCAGCTAGTTAGTCAGCTTGCTAGTCATCTAGATAGTTAAGCCAGCTAGATCATTAATCAGCTAGCCAGGTAAAAAGCCAACTGAATATCTAGTTAAGTAACCTAGTTAAGTCAACTGGCTAGACCGCTGGCTAGCTAGGTAGCTAGCTAGTTCTGTCAGCTGTCCAGCCAGTTTGCTAGCTATTAAAATCAGCTAGTTAAGTCAGCTGGCTTGCCAGCTGGCTAGGTAGGTAGCAAACTAGTTAAGTCAGTTGGCTAGCCAGCTGGCTAGCTATTTAAGTCATCTAGTTAATTCAGCTGACTTCCCAGCTGGCTAGCTAGGTAGCTAGATAGTTAAGTACGCTGGCTAGCCACCAGGCTGCTAGTGTTGTCAGCTAGTTATGACTGTTGGCTAGACAGCTGGCTAACTAGTTAAGTCAACTAGTTGAGTTTGCTGGTAAACAACTGAATAGCTGGTTAACTCACCTTATTAATTCAAGTGGCTAGCCAACTGATTAGCTAGGTCACTCACTTGTTTAGTTTGCTGACTTGCCAGCTGGCTACCTGGTTATGTCAGCTGGTTAAGTTAGCTGGCTAGTCACATGGCTAGGTAGGTAGCTAGCTAATTAAGTCAGTTGATAGCCAGATGGTCACCTTTTTAAATCAGTGAGTTAAGTGAACTGGCTAGAAGAATGGCTAGCTAGGTGGCTAGTTAAGCTGGGTGGCTATCCAACTGTCCAACTAGGAAGCTGTCTAATTAAGCCAGCTGGCTGGCCAGCTGGCCAGCCTGCTAACTGGCTAACTGGATCCCTAGCCAGCTAGGCAGCCAGGTAGCTAGCTACTTTAGCCAGGTGGTTAGCAGTCTAGCCAAACATGCAACTAGCTACTTAAGTCAGTTGGCTAGCCAGCTATCCCGCCAACTTGCTAGTCAGCTAGTAATGTCAACTAGCTATCCAGATAGCTAATTAAGTCAGCTAGCAAATCAGCTAACTATTCAGCTAGCAAGTTAAGTCAGCTAGCTATACAGCTTGCTAGTCAGCTAGCTAGATGGTCAAATAGATAGGTAAGTCAGCTAGCCAGCTAACTTGCCAGTTAGCTAGCTAGTTAAGTCAGCTAGCTAGACAGCTAGATATCTTTTTTGCTATCTAGTTATGTCAGGTAAATAGCCAGCTAGCTTGTCAGCTAGCTAGTTAAGTCAGCTAGCAAATCAGCTAGTTATTTAGCTCACTAGTCAGCTATCAACTCAGCTAGCTGGTCATCTAACTAGTGGGCTGGCTCACTTTCAATCAGGTCAGCTTACTAATTGGCTCCCTTGTCTGCCCACTGGTCAGCAAACTAGTCAGCTTGCTCCCCAGCCAATATGTCAACTAACTTGTTGGCTCTCTCACAGGAAAACAGGTTAGCTAGCTAGTTGGCTTGCTTGCCAGCCGACTAATTAAGTGAGCTCACCAGTCAGCTCATTCGCCACCTGACTAGTTAAGGCAACTCGTCCATTGAATCATTCGCTGGCCAACAAATTCAGTTGGCTCACATGTCGCCTCTCTCACCGGCCTACAAGTTAAGTCCTCTCACCAGTCGGCTCACTCGCCAACCAACTAAAGTCAGCTGACAAGACAGCTCACTCCTGGCCGACTAGTAAAGTCAGTTGACTATTCGGCTCACTTGCCGACTTACTACTTAAGACAGCTGAACTGTCGGCTTACTCGCCAGATAGCAAGTTAAGTCAGCAAACCGGTCGGCCACCTAGCTGACCAACTAGTAAAGTCAGTTATCCAATCAGGCGATTAGTTGGCTAACTTGTCAGCCAACAAGTTAGTTCAACTACGAGTCACCTACTAATCAGTCGACTACTTAGTTCAGCACATCAGTCATCCAAGTAGTACATAGAGGTTTCTAGTGGGCCAAATCGTCAGTCAACAAGTTAAGCCACTTAACTAACTCATTAAACAACTAGTTAAGTCAGGTAGTTAACTCAATTACCAACTAGTTAAAAGAGGTAGCTAACTCATTAACCAACTTGTTAATTTGGCTAGCTATCACATTAGCCAACTAGTTAAGTCAGCTAGCTAGCTAAGTCAGGTAGCTAAGTCAGCTAGCTTACTAGTTAGCTAAAAATTTAACTCAGGTAGTTAAGTCTGTTAACTAACTAGTTAGCTAATTAGTTATGTCAGCAAGTCATTGAGATAGTTAAATTGTTGGCTAACTATTTAATACAGGTAGTTAAGTCAATTAGCTAAGTAGTTAAGTAGGCAAGTTAAGTCAGCTGCCTAAGTAGTTAAGTCACCTACCTAATTCAGCTAGTTAAGTCAGCTTTCTAATTAAGTCAGCTGGTTAAGACAGCTAGCTAGCTAGTTAGCTAATGGATTAAGTCAACATGTTGAGTCAGGTAGTTAGCTAGTTAACTAACTGGTTAGTTGACTCAGCTGGCTGAGTCAACTAGCAAGCTAGTTAGCAAACGGGTTGTGTCAACTGGTTGAGTAGGCTAGCTAGCTAGTTAGCTAATGAGTTAAGTCAGCTGGAAGAGTCAGCTAGCTAGCTAGTTAGCTAACGAGTTAAGTCAGCTGCTTTAGCCACCTAGGAATCTTGTTAGCTTATGGGTTAAGTTGGATAAGTAAGTCAGTCAGCTAGCACATTAGATAATGAGTAAGCAAACTAGTTAGCAAGCATGTTAAGTTAGCTAGGTAGCTAGGCAGCTAACTATTTAAGTGAACTTGTTAGCTAGTTAGTTAACTAGTTAGCTAAATGTTTAAATCAGCTGGTTAGTGAGGTAGTGATCCAGTTAGCTATTAAATTCAGCTATCTAGCTAGTAGCTAACTAGTTAATTCAGCTAATTAAGTCAGCTGGCTAGCTAGGTATAGAGGCAGTTAAGTCAGTTGGCTAGCCAGCTGGCTAGCTGATTAATACAGCTATTTAAGGTAGGTAGCTAGCAAATTAAGTCAGCTAGATAGCTACCTGGTTAGCTAGTGATGCCTTTGAGTTAAGTCAACTGACTAGCCAACTGACTGGCTAAGTCAGCTAGTTTAGTCAACTGTCTAGGCAGCTGATTTGGTAGGTAGCTAGTGAGATAAGTCAGCTTGCAAGCCAGCAGGCTAGCTGTTCGAGTCAGCTAGTTAAATCAGCTGGCTAGCCTGCTGGCTTGGTAGATAGCTAGATAGCTAAGTGAGCTGGCAAGCCATCTTACGAGCTTGCTAGATAGGTAGCCAGCTTAAGTTAGCTGGATAGACAGCTGACTAGCTGGTTAAGTCAGCTGGTTAATTCAGCTGGAAACCAGCTGGCTAGCTAGTTAAGTCAGCTCATTAAATCAGTTGACTATCCAACTGGTTAGTTAGTTAAAAAGCTAGTTAAGGCAGATGGCTATCCATCAGGCTAGTTAAGTCAGCTGGTTAGCAAGGGAGTTAGTTATGTTAGCTAGCTAGCTAGTTATGTCAGCTGGCTAGCTAGATTGTTAGCTAGGTAGCTAACTAGTAAAGCCAGCTAGTTAAGCCAGCTGGCTATCTAGGTAGCTAGCCTGTTAAGTCAGCTAGTTAAGTCAGATTGCTAGCTAGCTAATTCAGTGAGCTAAATCAGCTGGCTAGTCAGTTAACCAGCTAGTTAAGTAACCTAGTTAAGTCAGCTCACTAGCCAACTGGTTAGGTAGGCCGCTAGGGAGTTAAGTCAGCTGGCAAGCAAGCGGTCTATGTATGTAGTTAGTTAGTTAACTCAGCTGTCTATCCAGCTGGCTAGCTAGGTAGCTGGGCAGTTATGTCAGCCTCCTAGTCAGCTGGCTAGCTACTTAAGTCACCTAGTTAAGTCAACTGAATATGCAGCTGGATAGCTAGGTAGCTTGTTAATTAAGTCAGATGGCTAGTCACCTGACTAGCTAGTTAAGTCACCTAGTTAAGTCATCTGGCTAGCCAGATGGCTAGCTGTATAGCAAGCTAGTTAATTCAGCTGTCTGGCAAGCAGGCCAGCGATTTAGTCAGCTATTAAGTCAGCTCGCTAACCAACTGTCTACCTAAGTAGTGAGCTTGTTAAGTCAGTTGGCTAGCCAGCTTGTTAGCTAATTAAGTCAGCTAATTAAGTCTGCTGACTAGCCTGCTATCTAGCTAGGTAGAGAGCTAGTTCAGTTAGCTGAGTAGCCAACTGGTTGCTAGTTAAGTCTGCTAGTTGTGCCAGCTGACTAGCTGGTTAAATCAACTAGTTCAGTCTGCTGGCTTGCCAGCTGTATAACTAGGTACTAAGTTAGTTAATTAAGCTGGCTAACCAACTGGCTAGTTATTTAAGTCAGCTAGTTAATTCATCTGGCTTTCCCAACTGGCTAGCTGTATAGCTAGATAGTTAAGTCACCTGGCTAGCCAGCTGGCTAGCCAGTTAATTCACCTAGTTAATTCAGGTCGCTAGTCAGCTGATTATCTAGGTAGCTAGATAGCTAATTCAGCAGGCAAGTCAGCAGTATATGTCGGTAGGAAGCTGGTTAAGCCTGCTAGCTGGCCACCTGGCTAGCTGGAGATGTCATCTAGTTAAGTCAACTGGCTACCCAGCTGGCTAACTAGTTA
>NW_007257247.1:0-566 GCF_000164805.1 Carlito syrichta | reverse complement strand
TGTTGGTTCAATGGCCAGTTTACTAGTTAAGTCTTCTGAGTTGTTGGCTCACTTGCCAGCCGACTAAATTCAGCTAATTAGCGAGCTCACATGCCGGCTGACTAGTTAAATCAGTTGACCAGTAGGCTCACTTAGTGGCCTACTAGTAAAGTCAGCTGACATGTCGGCTCACTCACTGGCAGACTAGTTAATTCAGCTCACTTGACTCACAGACTGACTAGTTAAGTCACTTAACTGGTCAGCCTACTAGCCGGTGAACTAGTTGAGTCAGCTAACCAATTGGCCGACTAATCGACCAACTTGTCAGCTGATATGTTAGCTCAGGTACTAGTCAGCCGACCAGTTAGGACAGCTAACTAATTTGCCAACAAGTCAGCGGACGAGTTAGTTCAGCAAACCAGTATGCCAACTAGTAAACCGAGCTAACTAGTGGGTTGACCAAGTGATCTAGTCGACTGACTAATCGGCCCAATTGTTAAGCCAGCTAACAAGTCGGCCAAGTAGTGAGCCAATGTATTAAACCAGCTAACATGTTGGCCGACTAGTCAACCAACATGTTATGTCAC
>NW_007257246.1:1093-8970 GCF_000164805.1 Carlito syrichta | reverse complement strand
AGCCAACTGGTTAGCCAACTGAGTTAACTTGCTCTCCTAACTAGCTGACCTGCTTTCTTGCCAGTTGAATTAAGTAGCTTGCTACATAGCTAGCCAGTTGGCTATCCAGCTGAATTAATAACGTGGCTTATCTAGCTAGCCAGCTATATGGCCAGTTGGCTTAAATAGCAAAATAACTAGCTAGCCAGTGGGCTAGTCAGTTGACTTATCTAGGTGACTTAACTATCTTGTCAGATGGCTGTACAGTTGACATAACTAGCTAGCTACCTAGCTGGCAAGCTGGCTAGCAGGCTGACTTAACAAGCTAACTTAACTAGCTAGCCAGCTGGTTAGCCACTTGACTTAATTGCCTAGCTATGTAGCTAGCCATCAGGCTAGACAGCTTACTAAACTAGCTGTCTTAACAAAGTAACCAGCTGGCTAGCCAGCAGACTTAACTAGCTAGCTACCTAGACATACAACTGGATAGCAAGCTGACTTAACTAACTGACACAATGAGATGGCTGACTGCTAGCCAGCTGACTTAACTAGCTTCCTACATACATAGCCCACTGGCTTACAAGTGGACTTAACTACACAACTACCTAGCTCACCTGCTGTCCAGAGAACTGAATTAGCAAGGTGACTTAACTAGCTAGTCAGCTTATCTAAATAGCTGACTTAACTAGCTAGCTACCTACCTAGTCTGCTGGTTTAACTAGCTGCTTTAACTAGCTATCTCTCTAGCTAGCTATCATATAGCAAGCTGACTTAACTTGCTGACTTAACTAGCTAGCTACCTGTCATATCTGGCTGAAATAACTAGCTAGATACCTAGCTAGCCAACTGAATTAAATGGCTGAAATAATTAGCGTGCCAGCTGTCTATGCATCTGACCTAAATAGTTTTTTAATACCTAGCCAGCTGGCTAGACAACTGACTTAATGAGCTGACTTAACTTGCTAGTGAGCTGGTTATCCAACTGACTAAACTAGCTGACTTAACTAGCTTGCCAGCTGGCAAGCCAGCTGACTTTATTGCCTAGCTACGTAGCTAGCCAGTAGCCTAGCCAGTTGACTTAACTAGCTGACTTAACGAAGTAGCTAGCTTTCTAGCCAACAGACTTAACCAGCTAGCTACCTAGCTCGGCAGCTGGCTTAACTTGCTGACTTAATGAGTTACCTAGCTGACATAACTAGCTGACTTATATAGCTAGATTCCTAGGTAACCAACTGACTTAACTAGCAAAAATAACTAGTTAGCCAGAAGGCTAGCCATCTGACTTAACTAGTTTTTAACTAGCTAATCAGCTCTATAGCCCACAGACTTAACAAACTGACTTAACTAGATAGGCAGCAGGTTGAAAGCTGACAACTACCTTACTTAACAAGCTAGTCAGCTGGCTAGCCAGGTGACTTAACTAGCTGGCTACCTATCTAGCCAGCTGGCTAGCCACCTGACTTACATAGCTGACTTAAGATAGCAAACTGGCAAGCCAGCTCACTTAACTAGCTAGATAACTACATAGCCTGCAGACTAGCCAGCTGACTTTACTATCTTACTTGAACAGCTAGCCTGCTGGCTAGCAAACTGAGATGTCAAGCTAGCTACCTGCCTAGCCAGATGGCTAGACAGCTGACTAAATTAGCTGACTTAACAAGCTAATCAGTTGGTTAGCCAGCTGACTTAACACGCTGACATCACTAGTCAGCCAGGTAGCTATCTAGATGACTTAACTAGCTAGCTGCATACATTGCCAGTTGGCTAGCCAGCTCTCTTATCTATCTGAATTAACCAGGCAGTCAGCTGTCTAGCCAGCTGACTAAAATGGCTCACTACCTATCTAGCCTTCTGGCTTGCTAGTTGACTTAAATAGCTGAGTTAATTTGCTAGCTACCTAGCTGACCAGCTGTCTTATATAGTTAACTAACTAGCTAGCTGACTTAACTAGCTAGCTAACTAGTTAGCTTACTCATTATCTAATGTGCTAGCTAGGTGACTTATTGATCTTAGCTCATTAGTTAGCTTACTCATTATCTAATGTGCTAGCTAGGTGACTTATTGATCTCAGCTCATTAGCTAATGAGCTAGGTATCTAACACAAAGAGCTGACTTAAATCCTTAGCTAGCTAGGTAGCTAACTGATTCATCCAGCTGACTTAACTGTTAGCTAACTAGCTAGCTAGTCTACTCAACCTGCTGACTCAACTCATTTCCTAACTTGCTATCTTATTGACTCAACCAGCTAACTTAATACGTTAGTTAACGAGCTAACTACCTGACTCAACCTGCTAACTTAACCCGTTATTTAACTAGCTAGCCAGCTGTCTTAACCAGTTGATGAGATTAGAAAACAGACTTAACTAGCTGACTTAACTGGCAGACCTAACTAGTAAGCTAGCTAAATTAACTATGGGAATTAAATAGTTATTTAACTATTTAAATAGGTGAATAACTAACTGATTTAACTAATTAACTAACAAGTCAGAAAGCAGACTTAAGTAGCTGAGTTAATTATTTAGCTAAGTAGTGAGCTCACTAATTTAGCTAGCTGACTTAGCTAACGAAGTTAACTAGTTGGCTAACTAGATAGCTAGCTGATGTGATAAGTTGGTTAACGAGTTACCTAACTGATTTAACAAGTTGTTAAACGAGATAGTTAGCTGACTTAACTTGTTTTCTGACAAGTCGGCCAACTATTTAGCTGATTTAATACATTGACTGACTAAATGGCCGACTTGTTTGCTGGCCTAAAATGTTGTCCAAATAGTCGGCCAACTATTTAGGTGGGTTAACTAGTAGACTGACGAGTTGGCCCACTAGTTAGCTGGATTAACTAGTTGACTTGCTAATTTGCAGGCCTAACTAGTCATCCGATTAGTTGGTCGACTAGTTAGTGGACCTAACTAGTCAGCTGACTAGTTAGCTGACCTAAATTGTCAACTGACATGTTGGCCCACTTGTCAGCTGAAGGTTAGCTAACTTAACTAGTTGGACTGCTAGTGGGCCGGCCGTTTAGCTGACTTAACTAGTCAGCCAGCGAGTGAGCCGACAGGTTAGCTGATTTAATTAGCTGACCTGCGAGTGAGTCAACTGGTCAGTTGAATTTACTAGTTCACTGGCAAGTCAGCCGATTGATCACCTGACTTAACAAGTTGGTTAACGAGTTAGATAGGTGACTTAACTTGTTTTCTGACGTGTTGGCCGACTGGTTACCTGGTTTAATACATTGACTGACTACTCGGCCGACATGTTTGCTGGCATAAAAATTTGGCTGAATAGTTGACCAACTATTTAGGGGGGTTAACTAGTTGACTGAAGAATTGGCCCACTAGTTAGCTGGGTTAGCTAGTTGGCTTGTTAATTTGCTGACCTAACTTGTCATCCGGTTAGTTGGCCGACTAGTTAGCTGACGTAACTAGTCGAGTGACTAGTTAGCTGACCTAAAATTTCGACTGACAAGTTGGTCTACTGGTTGGCCAAAGGTTAGATAACTTCACTAGTTGGACTGTTAGTGGGCCGACCATTCAGCTGACTTAACTAGTCAGCTGGCGAGTGAGCCGACAGGTTACCTGACTTAACTAGTTGACCTGCAAGTGAGCCGACTGGTCAGCTGAATTAACTAGTTCACCAGCGAGTGAGCCAATTAATCAACTTTCTTAACTAGTCTGCCAGTAGGCGAGTTGACTGATTAGCCGACTTAACTAGTCAGCCAGCATGCGAGATGACTGGTTAGCTGAATTTAGTCAGCTGTTGTGTGAACCAACTGGTCAGACTCAACAAGTTGGCTGGTTTTGAGCCAACCTGTGAGCCGACTTAACTAGTTGGCTGGCAAGTGAGCCAACACGAGAGCTGCCTTAACTATTCGGCTGGTAATTGAGCTGAACTATGAGCTGACTTAACTAGTCGGCTGGTGAGCAAGCCAACTAGTTTGCTGAACTTTTGGCCTGTGATCGAGTTGACAAGTTAGTTGACCTGTTTGGCTGGCGAGCAAGCTTACTAGCTTGCTGACCGGTTGGCAGGGGGGCGAGCAGAATATTTAGCTGACCTGATGGAAAGCAAGCGAGCCTACTAGTTAGAAGACCAGCTAGTTGAGTTGCTAGCTGACTAGTTAGCCAAGGAACTAGCTGGTTTGCTAGCTGTCTTAACTACCGAGCTGACTAGTTAGCTGGCTATCTAGCAGACATAACTAGCTAGCAAGCAAGATATCTAGCTGTCTAGCAAACTGACTTAACCAGCATGATAACTGGCTAGTTAGCTGGCTAGCTGACTTAATTATCTAGCGGAATAGATAGCTGACTAGCTAACTGATTTAACTAGCTATTTGACAAGCAGCCTTACTACCTAGTTGACTTCACTAACTAGCTGAATAGTTAGCTGACACTTTCTAGCTGACTTAACTAGCTAGCTGGCTAGCTAGCTGACTTAACTAGCTGACTAGCTAGTTGGCTGTCTACCTGGCTAGTCAGTTGACTTAACTAGCTATCTACCTGGGTTGCTAGACAGCTAGTCAGGTTGCTTAACTAGTTAGCTACCTGGCTGGCTAGCTGCCTAGGCATGCAGCTAGCTAGATAGCAGACTGGCCACCTGGCTTGTCATCCGCCTTAAATAGCCAGCCGTCTGGCTGGACAGTGGGATAGAAAGCTGGCTTAACTAGCCAGCCACCCTGGTGTTCAGCTGCCTAGCAAGCCAGCTTAAATATCTGGCCACATACTTGACCAGCCAGCTAACCAGCCATCTTAACATGCCAGCCACCTAGCTAGGCAGCTGTCTAACCAGCTGACTTAACTAGATGACTTAATTAGATAACCATCCAGCTAGCCTGCTGACTTAACTAGCTAACCAACTAGCTAGCAAGCCAGGTAGGGAGCTCACTTACCACGCTGACTTAAGTAGCCAGCCAGCTGGCTAGCCAGCTGACCTAATTAGCTAGATACCTACCTAGACAGTTGGCTAGCCAGCTGATTTAACTAGATGACTTAACCAGCTAGCCAGCTGGCTAGCAAGGTGGATAATCTATGTAGCTACCTAGCTAGCCAGTTGGCTTTCCACTTGAATTAACTAGCTCACTTATCCAGCTAGCCTTTTGACTAGCCAGCTGACTCATCCAGCTGACATTTCTAGTTATCCAGCTGTCTAGCCAGCTTACTTAACTAGCTGACATCTCTAGCAAACCAGGTGGCTAGCCAGCTGACTTAACTAGCTAGCTACTGACTTATACTTCTGGCTTACACACTGAATGAGCTACATAGCTACCTAGCTAACTAGCTGGGTCACGAGGTGACTTAACTAGGTGACTTAACAAGCTAGACAGCTGGCTAGTCAGCTGACCTAAGGAATTAGCTACCCAGATGGGGGCTGGCTAGCCAGCTGACTTAAAAAACTGACTTAACTAGCTAGCTAGCTGACTTATCTATCTGATCGAACTAGCTAGCCAGCAGGCTGGCCAGCTGAATTAACTAGCTGACTTAACCAGTTATCCAGTTGGCTAGCCATCTGACTTAACTAGCTAGCTGCCTACCTAGCAAGCTGGGAAGCCAGATGAATTACCTAGCTGACTTAACTAGCTAGCCAACTAGCTAGCCAGCTGGCTAGCCAGCTCACTTAACTCGCTGACTTAACCAGTTAGCCACCTGGTTAGCCAGCTGACTTAATTAGTTACCTACTTACCTAGCCAGGTGGCTAGCCAGCTGACTTACCTAGCTGACCTAACCAGCTAGCCAGCTGGCTAGCCAGCTGAATTAACTATGTAGATACCTAGCTAGCCAGTTAGCTTGTCACTTGAATTAACTAGATCACTTTTTCAGCCAGACAGCTGGCTAGGCACCTGACTCAACTAGCTAACATAACTAGTTAGCCGGCTGGCTAACCAGCTGACTTAACTAGCTGACATCTGTAGCTAGCCAGGTGTCTAGCCAGCTGACTTAACTAGATAGATATCGACATATATTGCTGGCAAACCCACTTAATTAACTACCTAGCTGCATAGCTAACCAGCTGGTGAGCGAGCTGACTTACAGCGGTAACTTAATAAGCTAGAAACCTGGCTAATCAGCTGACTTAATTAGTTAGCTACCCAGATAAGCAGCTGGCTAGCCAGCTGACTTAAATAACTGACTCAGCTAGCTATCCAACTGACTTATCTATCTGATTTAAGTAGCTACCCAGCTGGCTGGCCACCTGAATTAAGTAGCTGAATTAACCAGCTAGCCAGCTGACTATCCAGCTAATTTAACTAGCTAGGAACCTACCTAGTCAGATGGGAAGCCAGATGAATTAACTAGCTGACTTAACTAGCTAACCAGTTGGCTAGCCAGCTGACATAACTAGTTTGTATCTTCCTATCCAGCTGGCTAGCCAAATGACTGAACTAGTTGACTTAAGCAGCTAGCAAGTTGGCAAAACTAATTGATTTAACTAGTTAGCCAGCTAGCTTCCCAGCTGACTTAACTAGCTCTCTAACTAACTAGCTAACTGGCTAGTCAGCAGTCTTAACTAGCTGACTTAATTAACTATCCAGCTGGCTAGCCAATTGCCTTAAAAACTTCACTACCCAGCTAGCCAGCTGGCTAGCCAGCTGACTTAGTTAGCTGACTTAACTAGCTTGCCTGCTTGCTAGACAGCTGAATTAACTAGCTTGCCCTATAGCTATCAAGCCAGCTAGCTAGCTGACTTTAATAGATGACTTAACTTGCTAGCCAGCTGACTAGACAGCTGACCTAAATAGCAAGCTACCTAGCCAACAAGCTGGATATCCAGGTGACTTAACTAGGTGGCTTAACTCACTAGCTAGTTGGCTAGACAACTGACTTAACTATATTGCTACTTAGCTAGCCAGCTGTCTAGCCAGCTGACTTAACTATGTTACTTACATAGCTAGCCAGTTGGCTAGCAGGCTAACCTTACTGCCTATCTACATAGCTAGACTGATGGATAGCCAGCTGAGTTAAATAGCTAACTAACTACATAGCCTGCTGGCTTGCCAGCAGACTTAAATACCTAGCTACTTACATAACCAGTTGGTTAGGGAGCTGATTTAACTAGGTTACTTAACTAGCTAGCTAACTGGCTAGCCAGCTGACTTAAATAGCTAGCTATCCAGCTAGGAAGATGGTTAGCCTGCTGACTTAGCTCACTGATTTAACTAGCTAGAAAGCTGACTTGACTGGCTGACTTAACCTGCTAGCTACCTAGCTAGCCAACTTTCTTACCACCTGGCTTAACTAGCTAGCTACCTAGCTAGCTATCTAGCTAGCCAGCTGACTTAACTAGCTGACTTAACTAGCTAGCTAGCTGACATAACTAGCTGATTTATCTAGCTAGCTTCCTAGCTAGGCAGCTGAATTAACTAGCTGAAATAACTAGCTAGCCTGATGTTTAGCCATCTGACTTAAATAGCTTTTTAACTAACTAACCAGCTGGATAGCCAACTGACTTAATGAGCTGACTTAACTAGCTAGCTAGCTGGTTTCCAGCTGGCTAAACAAGCTGAGTTAACCAGCTAGTCAACTGGCTATCCAGCTGACTCAACTAGCTGGCAGTCTATCTAGCATGCTGACTAGCCAACTGAATTACCTAGCTGAGTTAAGCTAGCAAGCTAGCTAGCCATCTCACTTAAGTAGCAAGCTACCTACCTAGCCAGCAGGCAAGCCAACTGACTTAACTTGCTGACTTTCACAGCTAGCCTGCTGGCTAGCAAGCTGGCTTATTTAGCTAGTTACCTTCCTAGTCAGCTGGCTAGACAGTTGACTAAAGTATCTGACTTAACTAGCTATGCAGTACGCTAGCCAGCTTACTTAACTCGAAGACATCACAATCTATCCAGGTAGCTATCTACTTGACTTACTAGCTAGCTACCTACCTTGCCAGTTGGCTATCTATCTCTCTTATCTAGCTGA
>NW_007257246.1:0-906 GCF_000164805.1 Carlito syrichta | reverse complement strand
TAACTTAAAACGCTAGCTAACTTGGTAGCTAGCTGTTTAAACCAGCTGACTTAATTAGAATGCTGACTTAACTAGCTGAATTAGGAAGGTTACTTAACTACTTAGGTATCTGACTTAACTGGCCGAATTAACTAGTTATCTAGTTGATTTAAATACCTGAATTAAATAGTTAGCTAACTATTTAACTAGCTGAATAACTAGCTGACGTAACTAATTAGTTAAGTAGTTAGGTAGCAGACTTAAGTAGCTGACTTAAATATTTAGCTAACTCATGAGCTGGCTGATGTAGCTACCTGAATTAGTTAGCTATCTGGTTAGCTAGCTGACTTAGCTAGCTGACTTAACTAGTTGACTAATGAGATAACTAGCTGATGTAGTGAGTTAGTTAACAAATTAGCTACCTGTATTAACTAGGTGGTAAATGAGTTAAATAGCTGACTTAACTAAGTGTTTAAAGAGTTAGCTAGGTGACTTAACTGGTTGGTTGACAAGCCGGCAAAATAGTGAACTGTTTTAATACATTGGCTGACTGCACGACCGACTTGTTATCTGGATTAACAAGTTGGTTGACATGAAGGCAGACTAGTTAGCTGGGGTAGATAGTTGACTGTCGATTTGCCCACTAGTCAGTTCTGTTAACTACTTGGATGGCTGCTAAGCTGATCTAACTAGTCGTCTGCATTGTAGGCCTATTATTTAGATGGTCTAACTTGTCAGTGACTAATTAGTTGAGCTAACTTCTCAGCTGCCAAGTTGGCCGATATTCAGCCGATTGGTTAGCTGACTTAACTCATTGGCCAGCTAGGCAGCTGACCGGTTAGCTGACTTAACTAGTCAGCCGACGAATGAACAAACAGATGAGCTGATTTAACTAACTGTCCAGTGAGAGATCTGACAGGTTAACTG
>NW_007257245.1:6221-7714 GCF_000164805.1 Carlito syrichta | reverse complement strand
CTCTTGCTTTACCTAGAGGCCATGGTGCCTTGGTAAATATGTGTTTTTGTTGTTTTCAGGGGTTGTTGTCATTCAAGGATGTGGCCATAGAATTCTCTCCAGAGGAGTGGGAATGCCTAGACTCCCCTCAGCGAATATTGTACAGGACTGTGATGTTAGAGAACCATAGAAACCTGGTTTTTCTAGGTGAGGAAACTTTCAAAACACAATCCCTGTTTCATACTAATGATTTTGTGTCCTTCCTTTGTAGAATGTTTTCATGGAATTTCTGCTTTGCATGAATGAGTTTCAGATTCCTACTATCAAAGAAAAGTTGGTAATATGTTAATATAGAGAATAAAAATTAATGATTTTCATTTTGACATGAAGCCTTCTCTATTTTAAATTGACCAGTGCCCTTCTAGCTATATTGTTGGTAAGTACAGAAATTTAGTGGCATAGATATGATCGCCCACATCTCATTCCAATTGTTGCCATAAGTTATTGACTCACTACTACTGAACTAAACTCACAAATTTAAGGCCAGGCATGGTGGCTCAGCCGTGTAATGACAGCACTTTAGGAGACTGAGTTGAGAGGACTGCCAGAGCCCATGGGTTTAAGAACAGCCTGGGCAACTTGGCAAGACCCCATCTTTACATGAAATCAAAAAATAACCTGGGAGAGGTAATGCACACCTGTAGTTCTGGTTACTTGGTAGGCTGAGGGAGAGGAATTACTTAAGCCCAACAGGTGAGCACTGGGGTGGCCATGAGCTTTCCACTGCACCCCAGCCTGGGTGACAGAGTGAGATTCCAACTTAGATGAAAAAGGAACCCATAAATTGAAAATTCTATCTAAATGTTCTAAAGGTTTTATTGGAAAACCATATTTTGGGATTAATTTTCTAGAATCTTGTGTAATGTGTTCTCTACTGATCAAATACTAGGTTTGTAATTGAAGAACCCAAGCAAGAGTCATGTTACTTTTTCTAATTAAACAGGACTTGCTATCTCAAAGCCAGACCTCATCACGTGTCTGGAGCAAAGGAAAGAGCCCTGGGATGTGAAGAGACATGGCATATTAGCCAAACTTCCAGGTATGTGGGAGTGAAAGAAGCAGATGACACAAGTTGAGGAATCAGAGCTTGAAATGTGGTTTGGGAAGGTGGTCTGCCCCGATGGAAATGGTTTCCTAAAAGCCTGGGATTCTTTCTCTTGCTGTCACAATGGGACATCTGCTATTCCATGTTCTGAAATTCTTCAAAAACTCTGCTTCTTCAATGATCTTTCAAATTTACAGAGGAAATCAATGTCCACTTAATGGTTTGTTAAAAACTGCATGATCTGACTATCATTCTGATGCTTTTGAGATGTGTAAATATTTACTTGTTTTATTTGGAAATCCATGTCAAACTATTTTTTATGTTTTCTTTTTGCATCATAATTGGGAGTATGTGAGCAGTGATTTTGTTATCTGTTTGATAAATTTTAAAGAACACTCCAGACACATGT